>NW_015171591.1:157076-169415 GCF_001447785.1 Gekko japonicus | reverse complement strand
AGCAGCCATTTTCTCCAGGGGGAACTGATCTCTGTCACCTGAAGATCCGTTGTAAGACCAGAAAATCTCCAGGTACCCCCTGGAGGTCGGTAATCCGAAATGGAGGACTGACCGGTGGGGGTAGCCTCTGGGTGAAGAGTTTTTGTGGGGAGGGGGTGGGCTCCTCTTGACCCTGCCGCTCCTCCCTATCATGGTGGGTTGCCAACCTCCAGGTGGTGGCTGGAGATCTCCTGGGGTTACAACTGAGCTCCAGGCAACAGAGGTGAGTTCACCTGGAGAAAATGGGTGCTTGGAAAGATGGATTCCATGGCATTCTGCCCCACTGCCCATAAGTTCTTCCTTTGCACCCCCTTCCCAGCCCATGAGCCTTGCAGCGAGGATACACCAACTCAGAGCTTACCAGCTGCCATCCTTTATACAGTTTATGGGTGTGTTCAGACGGGAAGCTAATCCCGCCATTGGCCCGGCTTTAATTTGATCCAGATCTTTTTTATCTAGAGGTGCATGACCAGACAGTTTCCCTTACTGCATGCGTACTCCGTGGTGGATTGTCTAGACGGCGTCCACCTGAAGGAGCTGCGCGGTCGGGTTTTTTAAAAAGATCCTGTTTGCACATGCGCCTATGCGCCTCAACATGTACTTGTTTTTCCGCACATGCGTGGAGTTTCATGATTAAAGCGCTGCCAATGATACCTCCCTCTAGGTACCTTTTTAATGAACAGTTCATAAAATCCACGGGCCATTCAGAAACACAAAATTGTCCGGGACGTTTGAGCGGAGCTCTGTGGCTGTCGCGCGTTGACCCACTTATGCGCATATCCCTAAGAATTTTTTTAAATGGTGGCCGTTCGGGACGGTCTGGAGTCAGACCATCCCGACGGGAGGATTGCGCACTGGAACGATCGGATGGGGGAAAATCCGCCATTGGTCCGTCCGCAAGCATTAGCCCCAGACTTTAACTAGTATCTTTAAAGTACGGCTCCCTGGTGGGGCCGAATGGGCCGATCACGGAAGCTGCACCTTTCCCAGATGTCAGTGTGTGGTCATTCCCTTTAAATCCACCAGGCACTCATGCCTGATGCGGATATAAAGACCCGTCTGATCAGTACCTACGTCTCCAGTACATGGCATAACATGCTATGGCACACATGGCCTGGCCCGACGAAGTGACATTTATGTCAGATCCGGCCCCTATGACAAATGAGTTCGATCCCCCTGGTCTAGATGGTATGCCCCACAACACTTTAAACCGGTACAATTAGAGGCGGCGCCATATTGCGCCAAGCCGCCAGTGTGACCACAGCCTTAGATTCTCTTGTGCTTCCATGTTATTCAGTGGACATTTCAGGACAAGGTACAACAGGAGGGGGCCTTGCAGGGGCGGTTTGGGAGAGCCCAAAGGTTCGGCACGAAACAGAAGCCGCGCTCGAAGACGAAAAACCCCTTAGCTAAAATGTTTGCCTCAATAGCTGGAAGCCTAATCATGAGAAGGTTTCCTTTTGTTTAAATTACAGAGACGCAGACCAGAAAACACGGCCTAATCCCTTAGACTATAGAAAGGCTTTACACTAATCCTCCGGAACATGTGAGCGGGCCTGGCTTGTCGACATACTTGGAGACGGAGCAAAGAAAATGCAAGTAATGGGCTGGATCTCACGGATCAGCTCACCTAGCAGAGGTGCTTTCCTCCGGCAGGAGGCGATTTCTCCCGTTGCGAGAGCGCCTGGCGGCAACAGAAGCTCAGTCCAAAAGAAAGCAGTGCGCCAGCAAAGTGTATAAATGCACGGGATGCGCCATGGTGCTCAGGTGTGTGGGGCTCTGATTCACATCGGGACTTTAGCTCACAGAGGCAGACTTGCCAATCTCCAGGTGGGAAGAAACCCAAACAGCAGAGATGCACGGAAGGGAGTAAGTGATACAGAAAATACAAAAGATCAAACCGGGCATAAATAACGAAAAAATATATCCAACAATCACTGAGTATAATAATCTAAAGCATAATAGCGCAGATGGGGAAGGGAAAGAAAGGCATTTTAAACATGCCTGGGTCCCCTGCCCGATCTTGAGACGATCAGGCAGGGAACCCAGGCACGCTTGCATGCCGGCCCTTTGTCAGGGGGTGTGGCATATGCAAATGAGGTGTGCAAATGAGCTTCTGCACCTCTTTTTCAATGAAATGACCCCGATCTAAACTTATATAAATAGTTTTTCAAAAAATACAATATAGTGATCAGAAACTCAAAAGTACATGGTCCATATACAGAAGCGGCGAGATGAGGATTTTGTGAAGAGGAATCATAAACATCTATATTTGGACTTTTCACTGTTGGAGGAATTTGACTTGGACTATTTCCGAAGGTGTATTAGCAGGACCGTTTTTGTATTTGGGCCATGTACTTTTGAGTTCCTGGTTACTATACTGTATTTTTGAAGAACGACTCTATTTATAGAAGGTTCAGATTATTAGACTCAGTGACTGTCGAATACATTTTTGGCTATGTATGCAGGGTTTGGTCTTTTGAATTACAGTCTCCAGGTGGTGGCTGGAGAACTCCTGGGATTAAAACTGGTCTCCAGGTGACCGAGATCACTTAACCAGGGGTAGGGGGAATGGCTGCTCTGGAAGACGGACTGCTTTGGAATGGCATCACACCCACTGAGGTTAAGTCCCGCCCCTCCCCAAACCCCGCCCTCCTCAGACTCCACCTCTAAAATCTCCAGGTATTTCCCCATCTTGAGACGATCAGGCAGGGAACCCAGGCACGCTTGCATGCCGGCCCTTTGTCAGGGGGTGTGGCATATGCAAATGAGGTGTGCAAATGAGCTTCTGCACCTCTTTTTCAATGAAATGACCCCGATCTAAACTTATATAAATAGTTTTTCAAAAAATACAATATAGTGATCAGAAACTCAAAAGTACACGGTCCATATACAGAAGCGGCGAGATGAGGATTTTGTGAAGAGGAATCATAAACATCTATATTTGGACTTTTCACTGTTAGAGGAATTTGACTTGGACTATTTCCGAAGGTGTATTAGTAGGACAGTTTTTGTATTTGGGCCATGTAATTTTGAGTTCCTGGTTACTATATTGTATTTTTGAAGAACGACTCTATTTATATAAGGTTCAGATTATTATACTCAGTGACTCTTGAATACATTTTTGGCTATTTATGCAGGGTTTGGTCTTTTGAATTACAGTCTCCAGGTGGTGGCTGGAGAACTCCTGGGATTAAAACTGGTCTCCAGGTGACAGAGATCACTTAACCAGGGGTAGGGGGTGGTAGGGAGAATGGCTGCTCTAGAAGGGGGACTGCTTGGGAACGGTAAGCCCCGCCCCTCCCCAAACCCCGCCCTCCTTAGGCTCCACCTCTAAAATCTCCAGGTATTTCCCCACCCAAATCTGGCAACCCTACCCAGCGAGCTGTTTGGCTTTTAGGGTGGTGGGGCTGCCAAGGTCAAGGAGGAGAATCCCCCCCCAATCCTGTTTAAAACAAATCAGGCCTCATCTATTTACAGGAAATTATTTCCACAGAGCTGTTGACAATACCAAGAGCTGCCTGGCAGTGGAAAGGGTGGATCTAGGAAATGCTGGAAACTCTGTGGTAAGAACTTCCAGTTTCTGCCACAGAGTTCCTGGTGATTCCTAGAGCGGCACTTTTTCACTTCCGAGCGGCTCTAGGAATCGCTGCCGACTCTATGGTAAGAACTTCCCGTAATTAGACGAGGCCTTGAAATGCACTGGACATGTCTGATCGAGAGTCCTCATGGGAATCAGCCCTCAGAGGCAAAAGAAACGAGCTGGGATGAGGACGGTTGGTTTGCCAAATCTTGGCTTGGAAATATCTGGAGATCTGGAGGTGGAGCCTGAGGAAGGCAGGGTTTGGAGAAGGGAAGGGCCTCATTGGTGTATAGTGCCATAGAGAGTCCACACTACAAGGCAGCCATTTTCTCCAGGGGAACGGCTCTCTCTGTCGTCTGGGATCAGCATCTGGTGGCTGGCAGCCCTAGGGGAGGGGGGAGGGGATACGGCACGTCTGTGTTCTTCGTGCAGGGCCCAGAACCGGGTTCAGTAGCTGCCGGACAGAAAATGCAGGGCGGCGTGGTGAGGGAGGAGTGGCAGCGGGCCATCGTGGTACAGGAAAAGGTGTCTGTATATCCGCCTCCAGTGTAAAATTGCTGAACTAGAGCAGACTGTATTAGTCAGTCTGATTTTGTTAGTTTAGATCTTCTATCAAGATTAGGGATTCCCAGGGCTTGTTTTGTAGAAAAAGCCCAGCAGGAACTCATTAGCATAACAGGCCACACCCAACAGCTGAAACTCATTAGCATATTAGGCCATACCCTGCCACCACAGCCCCGTGTTGCCAAAAGTGTGGTCAATCCAGCCACACCCACCTTTTGCTTCTTATTCTGTTGACCTTGTTTGTTGTCAAAACCCAGGGCCTTTTTTTGTAGCAGGAACTCCTTTGCATGTTAGGCCACACACCCCTAATGTAGCCAATCCTGATGCGTTTCTGCTGTTGGGTGTGGCCTGTTATGCTAATGAGGTCCCTGCTGGGCGTGGCCAACTTGGGAGCCAGCCGGAACTCCGTTCCTGTGCGTTCCGCTTGGTACTATATTCATAAATCATAATATACAATAACAGAAAATGAGTAATATATATAGTGAATGTAGACGGTGGTCTCCGGAATGGTGTGCCGTTTTGACAGTGATCTTCTTCTGAACAAGGGTGTGTACAAAAACTGTCTTTCAACAATTCATTTCATGGTGACGTATTGGAAATACACTGTTGTTAAGCTATGTTCTTCAATGGCCTATATATATTACTCATTTTCTGTTATTGTATATTATGATTTATGAATATATTACCAAGCGCTAAATTGTCACAGTTCTCTTCCCCCTCTTTTCACAACTTTAATGCCTGTCGCTCACTAAGTAGCATGTTTGCTCACCACAAGACTCCATGGCTTAGAGGGAGCCCTTCCACCCTCAAATGTCCAGGATTTGTCAACCCTAACAGGCAACTTAAAATAGCTCTTGGGGGAGGCTTGGACGGGGCCGTGCCAGCAATGACAAGGGTCACCCATGGTCATCCACAGGCCCCCGCCCCCCCAGCCATGCAGCCTTTGCGGCCAATACCTGCATCGTAGAGTCTGCTGAGCTGAGCTGCCTGTGGGCCGCAAGCGACCCTCTGGAGCAACAGCCCACCAGGACGCTTCCCAGTAAATTAGCACGCTGATACAGCCTGAACAATTCCCGGGGTTGCAAATGCTCCTGGTTAGGGTCGCCAACCTCCATGTGAGGCCTGGAGATCTTCCAGAATCACAGCTCCTCTCCAGACGACAAGAGACCGGTCCTTCCGGAGAAAACAGCTGCTCTGGAGGGCGGGCTCGGTGGCATTAGGCCCTGCTGAGGCCCCTCCCCTCCCCAGGCTCCACCCCCCAAATCTCCAGGAATTTCCCAACCCAGACTTGGCAGCCGCATTACATGATTCTTAACTTAGCTTGCACCCTTCTTTGCTTTGCGTAGAAACGTTTAGGGTTGCCGGGTCTGGGTTGGAAAATGCCTGGAGACTTTGGGGGCGGATCCAGGAGAGGGCGGGGCTTGGGGAGGGGAGGGGCCTCAGCAGGGTCCAATGCCACATAGAGTCCCCCCTTCAAAGCAGGGAGCTGATCTCTGTCAGCTGGAGATCAGTTGTAAAAGCAGGGGATCCCCAGGCCCCACCTGGAGGCTGGCAACCCTAACGTTACAGACCTTCTGCTGTCCATGACTTCATAGACCCTGCCCATTTCCCACTTTTTTCTCTGTATCCATTGAGATGTATGAAATACACGCAGAGCAGATGCAGAGAGAGAGAGAGAAAAAATGCTGCCAACAGAGAACAACGTTTGACCCATCTGATGCCGCAGGGTCTAGTTGACTCAATGCCATGGAAAGCTCTCAAGACTCAGTTCATGCGGCCACCTCTCTGGAATTCAGTCCCTGGATGTCGGCAAAGACCGGGGTGGGGGTGGGGGTTTCACAAAGGGACCACGGCTCCAGTCCTCAAATCTTCTAAATGCATTCAAAGGCGCTAATCCAGTGGAGCGACTTGCGGAGACGGCTTTCCCGGCAAGAATCAGCCTAATCCCAAATGGTTGCTGGGAGCAGGTACACTTTGCCGCTCGGTTATATACAGATCCTGGCATGAGAACAGGCAATCATATGGAAACGGTTTCGGAGTTATGCAGCCCCAGCCGAAGCACATCAAGGGCACGTGCTCGGCATTTCATCTCAAAGTATTTATGGCCCAGGCAACCGTCCAGCCCTCCCGAGAAGCAATTGCATATGGGAGGATAAAGCGGCTTCTGGATACGACACAACACGACGCCCAGGGCGCCGGTAACAGTAAATGAGAAGCTGTTTTCTGAGGAGTACCTCCCTGCAGCGCGGAACGGGGCCTGGTTCTGATTGCTGCAAAGCAGCGCTGCCCCGATTCCTGCATTGATGCAGGCAATCATTTGTTTTTGAGAATAATTTAATTGGTGTGTGTGTGTGTGTGTAAAGGGCTGCCGAGTCGCAGCTGACTTTGGAGGGCTTTCAAGGCAAGAGAGGAGTAAGCAGTGAAGTGGCTAAATTCCTGCCTCTGTGGTGCAACCCCGCACTTCCTTGGGGGTCTCCCACCCAAGTAGTAACCAGGGCTGACCCTGCTTCGCTTCTGAGACCTGATGAGGTCAATCCAGTCTGGGCCATCCGGGTCAAGGCAAGAAAATGAATTACCTTGATACAGGGGTCATTTCCTGCAGGAGCGCACAGGAGTGGAGCTCCGGCAGTAAAGAGACCAGGAGGCGGGCACATGCAACAAGCCCCGCCCCCTGCTCCCAGCAGCCCTCAGTCAGAGCAAGAAGCAGCCAGGTACGTTGCAGAACCCCCCTCCCCCCAGTCCAAAACAGTCCAGTGGCACCTTCAAGACGAAGTTTTATTCAGGCACAAGCTCTCCCTCCTCTGCGAGGACAGATCTGCACATTCCACACACCCCCAACAGCTAGCAATCCAAAACAGTCCAGTGGAGCCTGAGCGGTGGGTGTTGCCTTCTGACGCACCTCCGGTGATGTCAGGGGGTGTGGCATATGCAAATAAGCACTGCATGACGGAATATAGAGTTGCCGGGCACCACGTGTGTCAACTAGCAGGAGATGGGGAGAGGCAGAAGGGGCTTCCGTATTATGGAGGACTGGCATCCCCAGTGCAAGAGTGTCACGGCACTTTGCTGGGGGCTGCATGAGAAGAACATCATCACACTGGGCAGGTCAGTCACGCTCCCCTACCCCACACACACACACACATTGGCCCAGGCACTGCCTCCCACTTCCCAGCATGGTTGCCATCCTCCAGGTGGGGAGGGAGGAAGAGGAGGAAGAAGAAGAGATTGGATTTATACCCCGCCCTTCACTCTGAGTCTCAGAGCGGTTTACAATCTCCTTTCCCTCCCGCTCCCCACAACAGACACCCTGTGGGGGAGGTGGGGCTGAGAGAAACGGCTCTTGAGACAACAGCTCCGAGAGAACTGTGACTGACCCAAGGTCACCCAGCTGGCTGCACGTGATTAGAGTCCACCGCTCTTAACCACTACACCAAAAAATGCAGTGTAATGTTGTCAAGTTGACGCTACGTGCTCATTTCAGTTTCCCTTTCAAAGCGGTTGGGGTGAAAATGCCCTCAGCACCATCAGGATATACTCTGCAAATTACAAAAAATATCACTGGGTGGGGGGGTTTGAAACACCAAAAGGCCGTTGGCCTCACTAAGGCCGGGGAATATGCAGGGTTTGGAGCTGCAGGAGACTGAAAACAAAGTTTTATTGCACACAAACACACACACACAGCTATCGATACTCCTCTTTCTGGGTCTGTTTGGTCCCACTTTTCAGGCAAGGTGTAGGGTCGCCAGGGGTCATTTCCTGCAGGAGCGCACAGGAGCAGAGCTCCGGCAGTAAAGAGCCCAGGGGGCGGGCACATGCAACAACCCCCCCCCCGCTCCCAGGAGCCCTCAGTCAGAGCAAGAAGCAACCAGGTAAGCTGCAGAGCCCCCCCCCGGCCCCCCGGTCCAAAACAGTCCAGTGGCACCTTTAAGACCAAGTTTTATTCAGGCACAAGCTCTCCCTCCTCTGTGAGGACAGATCTGCACGTCCCCCCCCCCAATTGCTAGTGATCCAAAACAGTCCAGTGGCGCCTGAGTGGTGGGTGTTGTCTTCTGACACACTTCCGGTGATGTCAGGTGATGTGGCACATGCAAATGAGTCATGCTAATGAGCTCCTGCACCTCTTTGTCTACGAAATGACCCCTGAGGGTCACCAACTTCCAGGCAGGGCCTGGAGACTTCCTACTATTACCGCTGATCTCCGGATGACAGAGCTCAGTTCCTCTGGAGAAATGGCTGCTGGGTGTGTGTGTGTGTGTGTGTGTGTGGACTCTCTGGCCCTGTACCCCACTCAGGTCCCTCCCCTTCCCAAACCCCACCTTCCTCAGGCTCCACTCCCAAAATCTCCAGGGATTTCCCCACCCAGATCTGGCAACCCGAGGCAAGCGGTACATCCTATCCCGAGGACAGGCACCCACATTGATTGTCATCAGTTAACATAATATCTGGAAGAAGAAGAAGAAGAAGAAGAAGAGGAAGAGATTGGCCCTTCACTCGGAGTCTCAGAGCGGCTTACAAACTCCTTTCCCTTCCCCTCCTCACAACAGACACCCTGTGAGGTAGGCGGGGCTGAGAGAGCTCTTTTGAGAACTGCCCTTTCAAGGATAACTCTTATCAGAACTAGGGCTTGCCCAAGGTCATCCAGCAGCTGCAAGTGGAGGAGTGGGGAATCAAACCTGGTTCTCCCAGATCAGAGTCCGCACACTTAACCACTCCACCAAACTGTAGAGGAGAGATGCCATTCCCATTTGATACACGATCACCTGAAAAGGCGAGATGCGCCCCAGGCCTTCTGTGCCCCTGCCAGCTGTCCGAACCAAGATCTCTCTGCCCTTACCACACAAACACGGCAGTTGCCGGGGTGGGGTGGGGTGGGGACTCTACCGTCTCACAGGGACCGTTACCTGCTCTCCTTGCTTTCCACAGATGGATTTCCTTGGCTATTTTAAACTCCAGCGCTAATTCCACGGGGCTTTTCGTAGGGGCAGGCCAGCCCGTGAGGGAGATGGCCTGGGGTGAGGGAGATGCCGAAGGTGCTCCGGGGCTAGAAGGGTTCGGTCTTGGAGATAGCGCTGAGGGCTCCCCGCCCTCCCTCAGTGGAACGCCGCTGGCCAGATAGTCCTCTGTGGCACGTGAGGGGACAGAAGTGCTGGCCATTGCGACGGGCGAAGGGGTCGTTTCCTGGGAGCCCCAGAGCCGTTGCCACCACCACTGCCCCCCTGCCAGGCCCACCTGAAGGAGCAAAAGCAGGCAGCCGATTTGAGGGCGCATCTTCTCCTTCCTCCCGCCCGCCGACAGCCCAAAGGGTCACAGTTCTGGGCTGCTAGCCCCAGCATCTACAGAGGGAGAAGAAGCAGTTTCACCCTCCGGGTTCCAGGCCTTCGGACGGAGCTGCCCAGCTTGGGGAAGCTGGCTGCCTTCGGAGGGTCTCCCAATCTGCCTCCTGAAGTCTGTTAGTCGCCCATCTCTTTTCTCATGGAAATGAAGGGTCTGCCCGCCAGCTTCAGGAGGAGTTTCTCCGGCCCGCCAATCGCAGCCGACGGCCCTCGGCCTCCTTCGCTCCCCCTGCCCGGGGCTTGGCCTCCTCAGCAGCTTTAGAGAATGAAGCAACTTTTTGTGATAGTAAATTTGGTGCCCAACAGGGAGGAAAAGGGAGCCCGTTTCTAAATTAAGCACGCTCCAGAGGGCTGGGGAGGGAAGGGAAATGATGAAATATTTTCTGGAGACCACCGTCTATTTTTTGTGTTTGTATTTCTGAATACTCGCGTTCACGACTTAAGGAATGGGGGGGGAGGTTTCTAGGTGCTCTGCTCAAAGCACTAGAACAACATCTTTGTCCAGTGGCACCTTTAAGAAGAAGAGGAAGAGATTGGATTTACACCCTGCCCTTCACATGGCGTCTCAGAGTGGTCTACAATCTCCTTTCCCTTCCTGTCCCCAAAACAGACACCCTGTGAAATAGGTGGGGCTGAGAGAACTCTGAGAGAACTGCTCTTGAGAGAACAGCACTGAGAGAACTGTGATTGACCCAAGGTCACCCATCTGGCTGAACATCGAGGAGTGGGGAATCAAACCCAGTTCTCCCAGATTAGAGTCCGCGCTCCTAACCACGACACCAAACTGGCTCACCAACAAGGTTTTATTCCTGGTATAAGAATAAAACTTTGTTGGTCTAATACCAGGAGTAAAACTTTGTTGGTCTTGAAGGTGCCATTGGACTCAAACTTCGTTCTGCTGCTTGTTCATTTGGAAAACTGTGTGCAGTTCTGGTCACCACACCTTAAAAAGGATATTATAGCTTTGGAAAAAGTGCAGAAAAGGGCAACTCGAATGATAAAAGGGTTGGAACACTTTCCCTATGAGGAAAGGTTAAAGCGCTTGGGGCTCCTTAGTTTGGAGAAACGACGTCTGAGGGGTGACATGATTGAGGTATACAAGATTATGCATGGGATAGAGCAGGTAGAGAAAGAGGTACTTTTCTCCCTTTCTCACAATACAAGAACACGTGGGCACTCCATGAAATTGATGAGCGGTCGGGTTAGAACAGATAAAAGGAAGTCCTTCACCCAAAGAGTGATTAACACATGGAATTCACTGCCACAGGAAGTAGTGGCAGCTACATGCATGGACGGCTTCAAAAGGGTGCAGTGGCTCAAGTGGTTAAGACGCTGAACTGCAGGCTGTCGAAGGTCAGTAGTTCAGCAGTTCGAGACCCGAGTGTGCTGCATGACGGAGTGAGCTCCCATCTCTAGTTCCAGCTCCTGCCAACCTAGCAGTTCGAAAGCAAGAAATTGCAAGTAGATAAATAGGTTCCACTTCGGTAGGAAGGTAACAGCGTTCCGTGCGCCTTGGTGTTTAGTCATGCCGGCCACATGACCACGGAAACGTCTTCGAACAGCGCTGGCTCTTCAGCTTTGAAACGGAGATGAGAACCGCAACCCTAGAGTCGGATCTGACTGGCTTTCAAGCAAGGGAAGCTTTACCTATAGATAGGGACTCTGGGGCAAGTGATGCTCTGTATTCTTGGTGCTTGTGGGGGGGGTGGCAACAGTGGGAGGGCCTCTAGTGTCCTGGCCCCACTGCTGGACCTCCTGATGGCACCTGGTCTTTTTGGCCACTGTGTGACAGAGTGTTGGACTGGATGGGCCATTCGCCTGATCCAACATTGGCGTCTCTTATGTTCTTATGCTTCAGACCAACACGGCCGCCCACCTGAATCTACGTTCAAGGCACTGTTATGGATTCTTATTTCTTCTTCCTCGAAATATTTCATGGTTTAGGAAGAAAAAGGAAAGTATATCTAATGAGCATCCTGTTCTACACATTCACTATGGTCATCTCCAGGGGCCCCGCCTCGGTTGCTCCCGCCACCTGGGGCTAGGTGGGTGGCCGCCCAGGAAAAGGGCCTTTTTGGTCATGGCACTAAAACTTTGGAACTCCCACCCCAGGGAGGTTTGCCTGCCCCCCCCATCAGCATCTTCCACCGTGGAATAATTTTTTTGTTTAATTTGCCATACCCTCAGTAACTGTTATCGACCTTCCCCCCTGGGTCTGGTGCTGTTGGTTTATGTCTATTTACTGCACTATTCTATCACTTTAAGGGTGCGTTCAGATGGGGCATTTGCAACGGTATAGGTGCCGGTTGGAATCGGTGTACTTACCGGCGTTCACACGGCGAACATCTGCCCTCCGTCCCTAACCGTTGCAAAGAGCTTTAAACTGTTGTATTCTGCCACTAGTTCCCCAAGTAGTGGTATCCTGAGTGCACCGGTTGTAGCCGCTTTATCCTCCCATCTGATCGCTTTCCACCGTTGTAGAGCCACTTCCGTTCGGAAGCCCGAGGCTTCCGCTTTTCGCCCGCCATTTTTTTGTTAGGTCGGCGATATGCGCTTGGGTGAAGCTTCGCCCCGGCGTTTGTTTTTTTAAAAAAGAAAAAGGTCCTTAGTTTAAGGTTTTAGAGGAGTCCGGGACCTCAGGGAGGCCAGTTTGGTCTTTAAACTTTAAAGGTAAGTCCTCTCTTCAGGGCATGCTTTTCTGGACGGGGTGTTTTGCGCATGCGCAAAAATCGCCATTCTGTGGATGGCTGCCTATGCATATGCGCAAACTGTGTTAAATTAAAAAAAACGCCGACGCCCGCTGTGTGCCAACGGGCATAC
>NW_015171591.1:150102-156544 GCF_001447785.1 Gekko japonicus | reverse complement strand
CCTGGGGGAGGGGGGGGGAGATTTTGGGGGGGGGGGTTGTACAAAATACTTTGAACCAGCCACGGTGTGTGTGTGTGTCAAAACTAGATGTGTCCCAGTCGCATAAAAACCAGCAACTAGGGAAGCCTCCAATTTAAGAGCCAGTTTGGTGTTGTGGTCCAGTGCGCAGACTCTAATCTAGGAGAACCGGGTTTGATTCCCCACTCCTCCACTTGCACCTGGCTGGATGACCTTGGGCAAGCCATAGTTCTGGCAGAGCTGTCCTTGAAAAAGAACAGTTTCTGTCAAGAGCTCTCTCAGCCCGGTCTACCTCGCAGGGTGTCTGTTGTGGGGAGGGGAAGGGAAAGGAGTTTGTAAGCCGCTCTGAGACTCCTTTGGGTAGTGAAGGGCAGGGTATAAATCCAATCTCGTCTTCTTCTTCTTCAGCAAAATGGTTCTATTTTTTCCCCTTCAATACAAAAAGCTGTGGTGCTCTTTATGAGTTGGAGCAGACGCTGTCGTCTGTGTAGCTTGATCCTCCCATTCTGCTTTGGCAGGTATCTGGTGCTGCTGCATGATGCGCCCATCAAAGACACAAGCAAGAGAAAGAATGGGATGAAGGACAAACAGAGGGAGCAGTGGCTTGTTGCTTTGTTTTCTGGCAGTCCTCCAACCCAGCTGCAGAAGCTCTGCTGGACAAAGGAAAGGTTTTCCGCTGCATGTTGTTCATCTCGCCGGCACCGTGAAGCAGTGTGAGAACATGCACAGAGTGCATAAGCAAAGCGCACAGGGTTGGTATGTGAGTCCCACCACCATCACTACCCTGGCTTCCAAGATCATCTTCCACACTCTCCGTACCTCCACACCACAGTGACGATAGGAAGAGTCCGCCCACCACATTATCCTCAGGAGATGTGACCTGATTCTTGGGTGAAGTTTTAGTTTCCCACACTCGGCACAAGTAATTCGACGGGTCTTACAAAATCCCCAGTAGCGAGAGGGCTGGTTTCCAAAATGTTCCGGGTGTCCCACCAATGACCTTGAGTAAACTGTACAAAGTGCTTTGGAGGAACTGGGGAATACTGGCAGATGATCCTAAAAGCGATGTTTGAGCCAGAAGTCGCAGAGCTGATGCAAAGGGAATGCAAACAAGATTCCATGAAACTGGAAAGCACGTTACTAAAAAGTCCCTGGTACAATTCTCATCCTGGGGAGGCACCGAACTGGGGCTTGAGTCAAATAAATCTCTCTGTCAGCCTTAACCTCCATCAGAAAAGAAGAAGAAGAAGAGATTGGATTTATACCCCGCCCTTCACTACCCAAAGGAGTCTCTGAGCGGCTTACAAACTTCCTTTCCCTTCCCCACAACAGATACCCTGTGAGGTAGGTGGGGCTGAGAGAGCTCTCCCGAGAACTGCCCTTGAGAGAACAGCTCTGACGGAACTATGGCTTGCCCAAGGTCATCCAGCAGCTGCAAGTGGGGAACTGGGGAATCAAACCCGGTTCTACCAGATTAGAGTCCGTGCACTTAACCACTGCACCAAACTGGCTTACAGGGTTACAATAATGAATGATCACAGGATTACAGAGATATTTTGCCTAAAGCACACACACAGTGTGGTGTATATCTCTTTAACATGGAGTTGTATTGTTGCTATACACCTGAAAAGGATTAAGAGAGGCACTCCTCCCTCTCTCCGTTTTTTAAGCCTTCTTCCCTGCAGGTCGGGGCTTATGTTATTATTGAGGAAACTATTGAATAAACGAGGTCGTGGACCTGAACTGTGTTGTGCCTGTGAGTAGTGACTGTGGGGCTAGAATGAGCTGCACCGTTCTTCATTAAGAGACATTACATGGTGTCAGAAGTGAGAAGACTCTAAAAAGTCGTATAAATGTTAAGGATTAGGGATGTGTGCGAAAAAGTTGTAATTTTTGGTTCATCTTTGTTTTTAGTTCAGTTCAGTTCCCAGTTCCATTTGTTTCGACGGGAGACAGACTTTCTTTCGGCTGTGATGTTCCCTCCACCCAACTGGGCTGAAATTCTCCAGGACTGCACCCCCCACCCAAGGGGTCCTCCCTCTCTGCCACCTTCCAGGCAAACAAAAGACAGCATCCCCAGGCTTGTAGTTGTTGCTGTTGTTGTTCAGTCGCACAGTCGAGTCCGACTCTTCGCGACCCCATCGACCACATCACACCAGGCTACAGGCAATTAATATTGTCACCGGCAAAGTATGCAGAGGGAAACAAGAAGGCCAAGAAAAACTGGCCGTGGAGACAAATAAATGTACAGTAAAAAAGACAGTAGATTTAGGTGGGCAGCAATGCTCCCTCCAAGCTGTGGAGTCTTGAGAGCAAAAATTCTACTTTGTGAGCTGCTGGCATTACAGTCGTGAGCGAGCGATTTGGCTACTGCATACATTAGTTTGCTCTGGAGCCCTTCTTCCTGAGCTGAGACAAAAATGTGTGAGCCGGAGGTGAAAAAACTGTGAGCTCACTCACACTGACTCAGCTTAGAGGGAACACTGGTGGGCAGCCATGTTGTTCTGAAGCAACAGAACAAAGTAGGGCTGCCAAGTGGGGGTGGGTAAACCCCCGCTTTGGAGGCCCGATTTCCGCCGCCATGGAATCGGGCCCTGGGGGGAACTTCGCCCCCCCCCGAAGCGCAGCGTGGCTGCGTCACCAGAGGTGACGCAACCACATCGATCACGTTGGGGGCATGGCCCCGATCGTTGGAGGGAAAACTCTATGGTTTTCCCTCCGACAATCGGGGCCACGCCCTCAATGTGATCGAAGTCGCATGTCACTTCCAGTGATGTGCTGGCGGCGCGCGTGCATCGACGGACAGCTCCCGGAGCGCGCCAAGGCTCCCCCGCTGGTGAGTAAAATTTACTTGGCAACCCTAGGCTTCATGCATGCCAAACAAGGGCGCTCTCGACAAGTACAGTGAGATAACAGGGCGTGACGGTCACCAACTGCGTGCTCGTGACTGTTGCCAGCTGCCCAGCCTGTGTCCCCTGGAAGGGCCCAGCTGAAGTTCCTGACAGCCACACCTGGATTCTAAGAGAGGGTCCCAGCCCCTCCAGGACCGGAGGCGGACATCCCTTACCTCTTCCACTACAACTAACTAACTAACTTTTGTTGTTGTTCAGTCGCACAGTCGACCCCATGGACCACATCACGCCAGGCCTTCCTGTCTAACTAACTAACTAACTAACTAACTAACTAACTAACTAACTAACTAACTAACTAACTAACTAACTAACTAACTAACTAACTAACTAACTAACTAACTAACTAACTAACTAACTAACTAACTAACTAACTAACTAACTAACTAACTAACTAACTAACCGAACATCTCCACATCACTGCAGCGTCTGAATCCATAACTACCTTCTGCTTAGGAAGAAGAAGAAAAGATTGGATTTACACCCCACCCTTCACTACCCAAAGGTGTCTCAGAGCGGCTTACAAACTCCTTTCCCTTCCCCTCCCCACAACAGACACCCTGTGAGGTAGGTGGGGCTGAGAGAGCTCTTTCGAGGACTGCCCGTGAGAGATCAGCTCTGAGAGAACTTGTAACTGACCCAAGGTCACACCAGCAGCTGCACTGGAGGAGTGGAGGATCGAACCCGATTCTCCCAGATTAGAGTCCGCGCTCCTAACCCCTCCTCTAGTTATTCGTTTAAGATATTTTCAGGTGGCCTTTCTCCACGCCACAGGCTCAAGGTGATTTGCAGCATGGTGGTTTGCTACCCCAGAAGTCTATCCCGAGGGTGCTGCCGGGTGGCGGTCAGAGCATCAGGCGAAGGTCTGAGGGTGGAGGGCTGGGTTCCAATCTGCCACAAAGTGTGCAGGGAGTCTTGGGAGCTGCAGTCACAGGCAATCAGCCCAATCACAGGGTTGCATGAGGATCCGATGCGGAAGGGCGAACCGTGTATGAGCTCCTTGGAGAAAGGGTCAGATAAAAATGCAATAGAAAAACGGAATGTGCGCATGGGACATGAAACCAATGGGAAGACCAAAAAAAAAAAGTAGCTGCTGTTCTGAGGGTTGCCATCCTCCAGGTGGTGGCTGGAGATCTCCTGGAATTACCACTGGTCTCCAGAGGATAGTTCCCCAGGAGCAAAATGGCTGCTTTGGAGGCAGGACTCTCTGGCCATGTACCCTGCTGGGGTCCCTCCCCAGGCTCCACCCCCCCCCCAAAAAATCTCCAGCCATTTCCCATCCCAGAGCTGGCAACCTTAGCTGTTCTCCTGTTCCCCCAGGAAAGAAGAGGAGGAGGAGGCGTTCCTATCTGAGAACGTCATGCTCCACAGTTCTTTGAGAACTGCTGTAAAAAACCACATCGCAACCGGCCAGAATATTCACAGTCATCTCAGACTCTGACAAGCCCCATTTTGTAGCCAATGAAACAAAATGAGAGGAAGATTCTTAATTATAGGACTTTTGGAGGTCATTAATTCACAGGGTCGCCAGTTTGGTGTGGTGGTTAAGTGGGAGCCAGAGAGTCAGTTTGGTGTCGTGGTTAAGTGCGCAGACCCTAATCTGGGAGAACCGGGTTTGATTCCCCACTCCTCCACTTGCAGCTGCTGGATGACCTTGGGCGAGCCATCGTTCTGACAAGTGCTGTTCTCTCAAGGACAGTTCTGGAAAGAGCTCTCTCAGCCCCACCGACCTCACAGGGTGCCTGTTGTGGGGAGGGGAAGGGAAAGGAGTTTGTAAGCAGCTCGGAGACTCTGAGTGAAGGGCAGGGTATAGAGCCAGTCTCTTCTCTAAATCGGAAACGACTTGACAGCACACCCACGCCCAGAGATGAACGTCTGGCATGGAGTTCCATCCCGAGTCCAGGTGGCGGGGGAAGTGAGCTTCCAACTTGCATTCCCCGAAATAAAGGGCTCCAGCTATCAAATGCTCAGGGAATGCTCTTCCGCTGAGCCAATTCAACTCTCTTCGCCTCCTCTCTTATCGCTGGCTAATGCTCTAGGTCGTTTACATTCCAGTCTGGGGTTTGCTCCTAATTCTGCTAATCCCATTTGTATGCCAGGGTGCACTTCTAATAGGCCTAGCAGGCACAGAACCTGCGAACCAAACAGCAACCAGCCAGGCTTGCGCCAAATCAAGAACCTTTCCAAGCCAGCGAGCCAGAAATGTGCGCCAGAAACACTGAAAGGGGCATAGCTCATCACTGGACAGTTGGCCTTTCCGATACATAAACTGCCCAGTGGCAAGAGACGTGTGCTTGGAACATGCTCCTGTCAATTACATAGCTCCAAACTGGCTTACAGGGTTACAATAATGCATGATCACAGGATTACAGAGATATTTCACCTAAAGCACACACACAGGAGACTCTAAAAAGTCGTACAAACGTTAAGGATTAGGGATGTGTGTGAAAAAGTTGTAATTTTTGGTTCATTGCCCCTTTGGAAAAAAACTGGTTTTTGTTATTAAAGCGCTTTGTTTCCATTTCCATTTGTTTCGACGGGAGGCAGACTTTCTTTTGGCTGTGATGTTCCCTCAACCCAACTGGGCTGAAATTCTCCAGGACTGCACCCCCCACCCAAGGGGTCTTCCCTCCCTGCCACCTTCCAGGCAAACAAAAGACAGCATCCCCAGACTTGTCGTTGTTGCTGTTGCTGTTCAGTCGCACAGTCGAGTCCGACTCTTCGCGACCCCATGGACCACATCACGCCAGGCTACAGGCAATTAATATTGTCACCGGCAAAGTATGCAGAGGGAAACAAGAAGGCCAAGAAAAACTGGCCGTGGAGACAAATAAATGTACAGTAAAAAAGACGGTAGATTTAGGTGGGCAGCAATGCTCCCTCAAAGCTGTGGAATCTTGTGAGCAAAAATTCTACTTTGTGAGCTACTGGCAAAGGATGAGATTTTGTTGTTGTTGTTCAGTCGCACAGTCGAGTCCGACTCTTCGCGACCCCATGGACCACATCACGCCAGGCTACAGGCAATTAATATTGTCACCGGCAAAGTATGCAGAGGGAAACAAGAAGGCCAAGAAAAACTGGCCGTGGAGACAAATAAATGTACAGTAAAAAAGACGGTAGATTTAGGTGGGCAGCAATGCTCCCTCAAAGCTGTGGAATCTTGTGAGCAAAAATTCTACTTTGTGAGCTACTGGCAAAGGATGAGATGGTTTTGTTGTTGTTCAGTCGCACAGTCGAGTCCGACTCTTCGCGACCCCATGGACCATCTCCCGCCAGGCCCTCCTGTCTTCCACTGTCCTCTGAAGTTGGCTCAATTTCATGTTCATTGCATCGATGACACTGTCTAACCATCTCATCCTTTGCCGTCCCCGTCTTCTTTGACCTTCAATCTTTCCCAGCATCAGGGTCTTCTCCAGTGAGTGCTCCCTTCTCATTTGGTAGCCAAAGTCTTTGAGCTTCAGTTTCATTATCTGGCCTTCCAGGGAACAGTCAGGGTTGGTTTCTTTTAGGATTGA
>NW_015171591.1:147190-149554 GCF_001447785.1 Gekko japonicus | reverse complement strand
TAGCATAGTCAATGAAGCAGAAGTAGATGTTTTTCTGGTACTCTCTTGCTTTCTCCATAATCCAGCGAATGTTGGCAATTTGATCTCTCGTTCCTCTACCTCTTCGAAACCCAGCTTGTACTTCTGGCAGTTCTCTATCCACGTACTGTTGAAGCCTAGCTTGGTTAGACAGTGTCATAGATGCAACGAACATGAAATTGAGCAAACTTCAGAGGACGGAGGAAGACCGGAGGGCCTGGCGTGATCTTGTCCATGGGGTCGCGAAGAGTCGGACTCGACTGTGCAACTGAACAACAACAAAATTCACAGGGTCGCCAGTTTGGTGTAGTGGTTAAGTGCAAGCCAGAGAGCCAGTTTGGTGTCGCGGTTAAGTGCGCAGACTGTAATCTGGGAGAACCGGGTTTGAGCTGTTCTCTCAAAGACAGTTCTGGAAAGAGCTCTCAGCCCCACCGACCTCACAGGGTGCCTGTTGTGGGGAGGGGAAAGGAAAGGAGATTGTAAGCAGCTCGGAGACTCTGAGTGAAGGGCAGGGTATAGAGCCAGTCTCTTCTCTTCTCTAAATCGGAAACAGCTTGACAGCACACCCACGTCCAGAGTTGAACGTCTGGCATGGAGTTCCATCCCGAGTCCAGGTGGCGGGGGAAGTGAGCTTCCCACTTGCATTCACCGAAATAAAGGGCAAATGCTCAGGGAATGCTCTTCCGCTGAGCCAATTCAACTCTCTTCGCCTCCTCTCTTATCTCTAGGTCTTTTACATTCCAGTCTGGGGTTTGCTCCTAATTCTGCTAATCCCATTTGTATGCCAGGGTGCACTTCTAATAAGCCTAGCAGGCACAGAACCTGCGAACCAAACAGCAACCAGCCAGGCTTACGCCAAATCAAGAACCTTTCCAAGCCAGCAAGCCAGAAATGTGCGCCAGAAACACTGAAAGGGGCATTTCCCAGTCACGCATAGCTCATCACTGGACAGTTGGCCTTTCCGATACACAAACTGTCCAGTGGCAAAATATGTGTGATTGGAACATGCTCCTGTCAATTACATAGCTTTTGGGTCGGGTTACTTCTTTTTCACAACTTCTGTCCCTTGTGGCTATTCGGATGCCAAGACAGGCAGTCAGGGCCCAAAATAAAGGCCGGCCTGCCACCTATTACCCATCTGAAGGTTACCAAACTCCAGGTGGGGCCTGGAGAGCTCTTGGGATTACAACCGAGGGCGAGAGACAACAGACCCACTATGGCCAGAGAGCCATACAGAGCTTGTCTGTATAGGCCCTGCCCCAGAGAGTGCACGCCAACCTCCATTTGGTGCCTGGAGGACTCCTGGAATTGCGACTCATCTCGACTGCAGAGATCAGTTCCTCTGGAGAAAACAGCTGCTTTGGTGTGGGGTGTGTGGCTTCTATGGCACTGCACCCCACTGAAATCCCTCCCCTCCCCAAACCCTCTCCAAACCCCGCCTTCCCTAGGCCCCACTCCCCAATCTCCAGGAATTTCCCAACCTGGACTCTACCTGTTGTTAACTTTTTTGGTTTGGAATAGCTATGATGACATTTTCACGATGAATAGAGGATGTTGCTTCTCCCGGACGGACCTCAAGTCTCTCTCCCAGACGCCTTGACGCCGCCTGCTTCATCACCTTTATCTCGTCACGACATGGTCTTCCTTCTCCCTCATCCTCCAGCATTTTCTCTCTCAAGGATTCCCCCCCTCTCCCCGAACAAAATGCCTTTACCAGGGAGTAGAGTTCCAGATCCGTGCCCTTAAAGGCAACCTGTGCCTCAGCCCCTCCTGCCTGAACCAAACAAACCGCTGTCTCCCTGTCCCTGGCACAAAACCTTGGACAAGGAAATCAGGCGCCGACTGCCAGGGGCTTGGGAGGCGGGGGGGAGATCCTCTCCGCAAACGCCCCCCCCCTTCTTGGCGCTTCTCAACCCAGGGTGTCTCCGAGAGAGGCTGCCTTTCTTCAAACCTGTTCTGCCCTCTACAGGCTGAGAAAAAACACAGATTCCCCAGGAAGAAAGCCACTCATAATAGCTACACACTGCATGGATCCAGTGAGGAGGAGGAGGAGGAACAGGAAAGAAGAAGAAGAAGAAGAAGAAGGAGGAGGAGGAGGAGGAGGAGGAGGAGAAGAAGGAGGAGGAGGAGGAGAAGGAGAAGGAGAAGAAGAAGAAGAAGAAGAAGAAGAAGAAGAAGAAGAAGAAGAAGAAGAAGAAGAAGAAGAAGAAGAAGGAGGAGGAGGAGGAGGAGGAGGAGGAGAAGAAGGAGGAGGAGGAGGAGAAGGAGAAGGAGAAGAAGAAGAAGAAGAAGAAGAAGAAGAAGAAGAAGAAGAAGAAGAAGAAGAAGAAGAAGAAGAAGAAGGAG
>NW_015171591.1:127004-146988 GCF_001447785.1 Gekko japonicus | reverse complement strand
CCACTGGCGGGAGATATATGATGTATTTCCCAGGTTTCAAAAAACATGTTTTCACACTTCCAATAATTAATTGTACGAAGTGTGTGCTCCATTGGAACATCGACCAGTTGGCCGGGGTCAATGCACGGATGATTCACAAGTCTGGCTTTCCCCCCTTCCTCCCAGGTGTGCGTCTGCTGTGAGTCACCCTCCCCTCGTCTCAGCGGACAGGGCGACTGATGGTGCAACTGTGGTCGGCTTGGGTGGCTGTTTCATGCAGAGTCGGTCAATGAATCAGTTTGGGGCCTGTTGCTTCCAGCTTCACCCAGACACTGGGAATGCCCGTATGGACCGTTGTGCTGTTCTCCTTTGACAGGGGATGCAGACAGAATGAATGATAAGACAGCTACAATCCTGGCTACTGAAGGAGGGAGGGGTCGGGGGGACAGCATTCCGGGGGACCCCGCCGCCACGTGGACCCACAGAGTTGGGCCAGTCATGTGATTTGTTGTGTGATGTTTCAGCTGGCCCTCGGTGGTGTGAAGGCAGCCGGGGCTACCTATCAAAGGCTCGTCGGAAGGACAGCATAACTGGCAAGATCGAGACAAGGAAGAGGGGCCTAACTATTCAACAGTATTCAACAGCTCCATGCCCAGAAGAAGCTTTCTTAAAAACTCAGAGTCGGAGCAGCCGGGGAACCTTCTGTGCGAAGGGAGAATAAACTTAACACGTAATTCCTGATAGAACCGGTAGGAGGACATAACACGTTTGTTTGTCTCAACAACACCAGCACCACAAGGACAAACCATCTCTAGCACAGGAGTCTTTCTATATCTCCTGTCCAACGCCACAGAGGGGAGTACCTGCCACCTGGCTAGAGAAAATGCTCTGCGATGGGTACCAGGGGTCATTTCCTGCAGGAGCGCACAGGAACGGAGCCCTGGCAGTAAAGAGCCCAGGGGGCGGGCACATGCAACAAGCCCCACCCCCTGCTCCCAGCAGCCCCAGGCCATGAGGAGCAAGAAGCAGCCAGGTAAGTTGCAGAGCTCCCCTCATAGATAGTAATTCAAAACAGTCCAGTGGCAGCTTTATGACCAAGTTTTATTCAGGTACAAGCTCTCCCTCCTCTGCGAGGACAGATCTGCATGCCCCAAAACAATCCAAAACAGTCCAGTGGAGCCTGAGCAGTGGGTGTTGCCTTCTGACAAACGTCAGGTGATGTCAGGGGGTGTGGCATATGCAAATAAGTTATGCTAATGAATTATGCTAATGAGCTCCTGCACCTCTTTTTCTACGAAATGACCCCTGGGTAGGAGACTCTAGGGACGAAAGATTCTTATGGGCATAAATTTGCAGACTCTAGCTTCTTGTGTCAGGTTTATTTGCAGCTGCCTGTAAAATTTGCAAAGATATTCTATGCAGTACACCACATTTTTAACAATATTCATTTTAATCTGTAATTATCTATTTTAAATCATTTTATATAGCCCTATTTATTTATTGCTTTATTATTGATTCATTTATAATTCTGGCATACTGTGCATTGTGATTTGTGCTAGTTGTTGACCATATTAATAAACTCACTAAGTAACAGCTCCATGCGTTCTCATTTTGGGGCACAGACATACAGCGACAATGTAGGGGGGGGTAGGAGACTAAGCCACAGATAGACTTCCATACATATTGGTTGGTGGACATTGTTGAGTTCAGCAAGTCACGAGTTCTACAGGCCCAGCCTATGTGCGTTATGGAAGTTCTGCTTACCCCACGTCTTTGAGCAACAGGAGACGCAACACCAGCTCAACACCCCAGTGTTCTAGAAGCTGCTCCTGCCAACCTGAAACTTCTTGGCCGGCTTCTCCGGCCCATCCCCAGCTTCCAGCAGCCCACCTTGACCACCATTTGAGGGGCAGGGACGATTTCTCTGTGGACATGCCATGTGTCTGTCATGGGTCCTGCCTCAGCCGAGGCTGCCTATTCCTCAGACGTGGAAGAGGCACGGGGCAACCCAGCCTCCCCCGGAGTCAGCCCCAAAGAGGCACCTTTGCCAGCACCTGAGGGAGGAGAGGCTCCCGCATCTGCGCAGGAGGAGGAGCAAGGCGAAGAGCCTGAGGTGCAGTCGGAGGCAGAGCCTGGCCCAGCACCCCCAGTTGGAGACACCCCGAGGCCAGAGTCCCCACCTAGCTCCCCTGAGTGTCCCCGACGCAGGGCACACCAGCGCCTGGAGGTGCAGGAGAGATGGAGGAGTACTGGACTTCAGCTGTTGCAAAGGCAACGTGCGGGTCTGTGAGTCTTTGCAGGCCGCCTCCCAGGGAAGGGAGGATCGGTGTATGAGCAACCACGCTCACTTGCCTCGGTGCGGACACAATCACGCAGTCTCGGACCTTGTCCCGGCTGCCAGCCTCTGCTCTTTGCTCCTGAGGACTCTGACTGATTTTCCCGGCATTCCGACCCCTGGCACTGTTTCTCGGTCTCGTTTTGGACTGTGCATCTAGCTTGAGTATATTGTGTTCGTGGCGACCAGCCAGAGCCAGCACAGGGTCCTTTAGTGCAGAACTGGAAGTGACACCATTGCAGTGGTGCATCGATCTATAGGGTTGCCAGTTCCTACTTGGGAGACGGAGGGGGGATCCCGGCTCCATTCCTGTACCTTCTGCTGTGTGTGCAAACCGTGTGCGGTGCAATGACATCATCCAGAAGAGACGTCATTGTTTCATGAACATCGGGGAGGGGGGGGTGACACTCTAGTTTTGGGGCAAGGCTCTATGGTTTGTAGGTGGCTTTACCATAGAGTTTTGCCCAAAAGCTAGAGCGTCACCGCACAACATCGGTGACGTGATAACATCACTTCCAGGTGACATCATCACATCGCCTTTTAGGCGAGTTGGAGCTGGCCGGTGATGGGGGGAAGCACCCTGCAAAAGTGGGGGTTCCCCCGCCCCCACTGGGGATCTGGCAACCCTTTCACTCTAGGATTCACCCCCAACTCTAAGGTGAGTCAACTGACCTTAGGGCAAATCCTAGAGTGTCATACTGATGTGCTGATGTCCTTTTTGGTTCTGCACCAGAAGTGCTGTCATGCATCAGTGTGGCACCAAAGTGCCCCCCCCCAGTGGCAAACAGAAGGCCCAGGTGAACCCAAATTAGGGTTGCCAGCCTCCAGGTGGGGCCTGGAGCTCTCCCGCTTTTACAACCGGTCTCCAGCTGACAGAGATCAGCTCCCCTGGAGAAAAGGGCTGCTTTGGAGGGGGGGACTCTGTGGCCTTGGACCATGCTGAGGCCCCTCCCCTCCCCAAACCCTGCCCTCTCCTGGCTCCACCCCCAAAGTCTCCAGGTATTTCCCCACCCAGACCTGGCAACCCTGGGCCAAATCTCACTATGGTGGGAGACCTGGCCCCCAAACCCCGCCCTCTCCTGGCTCCACCCCCAAAGTCTCCAGGTATTTCCCCACCCAGACCTGGCAACCCTGGGCCAAATCTCACTATGGTGGGAGACCTGGCCCCCAAATAAATTCAAATATGTTCATTTTTAAACCCCATTCAGGTAGACAGAAGGTGCCATAAATCCCAGGACCCTGGAGTAGCCACTGACCATGAGAGGCGACCAGGATGGCTCTTTATCATCCACGTAGTCTGCTGTAGTCTGCTGTAGTGGTTAGAAGCACAGACTCTAATCTGGGAGAACCGGGTTTGATTCCCCACTCCTCCACATGCAGCTGCTGGTGTGACCTTGGGTCCGTCACAAGTTATCTCAGAGCTGTTCTCTCAAGGACAGTACTCGGGAGAGCTCTCTCAGCCCCACCTACCTCACAAGGGGTCTGTTGTGGGGAGGGGATGGGAGAGGGATTGTAAGCTACTCTGAGGCTCCTTTGGGTAGTGAAGGGTGGGGTATAAATCCAATCTCTCTCTCTCTCTCTCTCTCACTATCAATCATGGGGGGGGGATGGAAACTGAAAGCGGAGCACAGCCTCATTGTAGCACCAGAAAAGCAGCGTGATTTGGGCTAGTCTGAAAGTGACAGGACATTGGATTAGAATTAGAGAAGCCCGCAGCCTTCCAACAGCAGTGGTCATGCCACCGATTAAGCTCGCCTTTTGAGAAACGTCACATTAAGCCAGGACTTCAGGCTGAGAAGCGCCCCCACTGGCCGCACCCTGACCCAGGGCCCCTTCCACGGGGCCTGACTTCAGCTTGCTCTGGAAACCCCAAAGAACACTGGCCAATAGGGCTGCCAGCTCTGGGTTGGGAACTACCTGGGGATTTTGGGGGTGGAGCCTGAGGAGGGTGGGGTTTGGGGAGGGGAGGGGCTTCAGTGGGGTAGAATGCAAAAGCAGCCATTTTCTCCAGGTGAACGGATAACCCATTGCCCGGAGATCAGCTTTATTAGCCAGAGATCTCCAGTCACCACCTGGAGGCTGGCAACCCTACCGACCAATCATGCCTCCTGGTAATTATTTTTCCTTAGCCGGTCCCCCCCATATCTGTCACTTACCTTTGGCATGGGCTCTTTTAAGAACATAAGAACATAAGAGAAGCCAATGTTGGATCAGGCCAGTGGCCCATCTAGTCCAACACTCTGTCACACAGTGGCCAAAAATACCAGGTGCCGTCAGGAGGTCCAGCAGTGGGGACAGGACATTAGAAGCCCTCCCACTGTTGACCCCCCCCCCAAGCACCAAGAAATACAGAGCATCACTTGCCCCAGACCGAGAGTCCCTATCGATACCTTGTGGCTAATAGCCACTGATGGACCTCTGCTCCATATGCTTATCCAATTCCCCCTTGAAGCCGTCCATGCTTGTAGCCGCCGCCATCTCCTGTGGCAGTGAATTCCATGGGTTAATCGCCCTTTGGGTGAAGAAGTACTTCCTTTTATCCGTTCTAACCCGACCGCTCAGCAATTACATGGAGTGCCCACAAGTTCTTGTATTGTGAGAAAGGGTGAAAAGTACTTCTTTCTCTACCTGCTCTATCCCATGCATAATCCTATAAACCTTGATCATGTCTCCCCTCAGCCATCGTTTCTCCAAGGTAAAGTGCCCCAAGCACTTTAACCTTTCTTCATAGGGAAAGTGTTCCAACCCTTTTATCATCCTAGCTCTTTTCTGCACTTTTTCCAATGCTATAATATCCTTTCTGAGGTGTGGTGACCACAACTGTACACAGTACTCCAAATGAGGTCGCACCATCGATTTATACAGGGGCATGAGGATACTGGCTGATTTGTTTTCAGTTCCCTTCCTAATAATCTCAATCTCTCTCTGCATTTAGGTTTCAATCTGCCCTCTCAACCTTCTGAAGTAGCCTTTTATCCTCCCCAAGGGCCAAATGAGACAGCCCTTTTACTCTCTCTCCACTGCCTGCGCCTCACTGTCAGATGCAGCCGGGCAGCCCACAGAGCTGAGCATCATGCGCTCTCTCCCTTTTCTGTGGAATGAGCAGTGCTCAGCAGCACACCTACGGCCAACAGCAGGTGAGCACCGGCTAATTAGCGGTGTGGTCCTGAGCAGAGTTACACCCCTTGAAGTCCGCTACAGTCAATGGACTTAAGAAGGCCGTCACTCTGTTTAGGATATCACCGTGAACTGCAGGAACGCCTCCGTTAGCCAAAGCTAAATCTCGTGACTGCAGTTTTCAGAAGAAGAAAAAATCACTGGGGAGAGAAATCAGTTCGGGTTTTTCAGAGCACAAAGACAAGAGAGTTTGGGCTTTGGCCTTTCAAGAGAGAAAAAGCAAACAAAGAAAGCGAAGCACAACGAAAGTGGAGCCGAAGGTCTCCCACCCCCCCTGCTCCATGTCTCAGACTACAGGTAACTTATACCTCAAGAGTACCTATACGTTTGGCCAAGTCACTGGTTCTACCCGTGGGGGAGCTTGTGCTAAACCATTAGATGGGTGCCACATCAGCACTGCATACAGAAAGTCCAAGGGTCAGTTCCTGGCATATCCGGGGAGCAGGAAAGTAGGGTTGCTATCCCCCCCCTGATAGGGCCAGGGGATCCCCCAATTTTGGGGCCTCCAATCCGCTGTGGCCCAGCTGGCCAGTGGGGGAAGCCCCACGCTGAGAAACCCCCTCCTGGCGCCGGCAACGCCAGCATGATGATGTCACCCGGCAGTGATGTCATCACATTTCCAACACTCGGGGCGATGCTCTAGTTTTGGGCAAGACTCCATGGTTTTGAGGCCGAAAGAACCATAGAGTTTTGCCCAAAACATAGAGCGTCATCCCCAATGTTCCCTCTAAGCTGTGAAGTCTTGCGAGCAAAAATTCTACTTTGTGAGCTACTGGCATTAAAGCTGCCGCATAAATTAGTTTGCTTCGGAGCCATCCTTCCTGAGCTAAGAGAAAAGTGTGTGAGCTGGAGGCTAAAAAACTGTGAGCTGGCTCACACTAACTTAGCTTAGAGGGAACACTGGTCGTCCCCAATGTCGGAAATGTGATGACGTTACTCCTGGGTGACGTCATTGTGATGCACGCGCAACATGAACTCCAGGAAGGATCAGGAGCCCCCCCCCCCCCCGGCGGTGGCCTGGTAGCCAGCTAGGAGCTGGCAACCCTACAGGAAGAAGAGCCACAGCCAGTCATCAAGGTAGACACTACTGAGTTACGTGGGTTCAGTCATATATTCATATAAATGTTTTTGTTAAGTGTCCTAATGGAAATTCAAGGTGTTAAAGAAATCAATCAACCCCTTGGCCTGAAAAATCATGCAGGCTTGACCTTGTATTGAAAACAGAGCTTGAGTTATTTTGAGATATAACAACATAACTACAGGGCATGCCATTGAAACACACCCCTTGGGTTCCACTGTAGTCTTGAGTATGTCCAAGGTGGAGTCTTTGAACCTTACTGTCAGCGTTGCTCCATCTTACTCAAGTGAACGCGACTGAAATCGCACCCTTAATTAGAAGAAGAAGAAAAAGAGATTGGATTTATACCCTGCCCTTCACTCGGAGTCTCAGAGCGGCTTACAAACTCCTTTCCCTTCCCCTCCCCACAACAGACACCCTGTGAAGTGGGTGGGGCTGAGAGAACTCTGACACAAACTGCTCTTTTTCAAGGACAGCTGTGCCAGAGCTTGTGACTGACCCAAGGTCACATCAGCAGGTGCAAGTGGAGGAGTGGGGAATCAAACCCGGTTCTCCCAGATTAGAGTCCGCACACTTAACCACTACACCAAACTGGACTGAGATTGGGAGGAGTGAAAGTGCTTAGAGTTGTTGCAGAGTCCTGGCTGCTTGAGAAAGGGAGAGGAAGGGGCATTGTTTAACTGTGACTGACTGTAATTGAGAGGAAGAGGAAGGGGCATTGTTGGACTGTGATTGACTGTAATTGAGAGGAAGAGGAAGAGGAAGGGGCGTTGTTTTGCCTGTGATTGAGTGCCTGGGTGAATTTGAATAGCTGCTGCCCGCCCTCTGCTGGGGGAGGCCTCTATTTAAGGAAGCACCTTGCCAGAGGCAGAGGAGACCCAGCTGAACTCTGAACAGGAGCAGGAGACAGAGCTGCTAGAGGGGTAAGTGTTTTTTACCTCCTAGGGTCTCCTCCTAATGGGAGGATAAAAGGCTACTTCAGAAGATTGAGAGGGCAGATTGAAACCTAAACTAGCAAACTGGCTCTCTGTGATTGGCTCTCTCTGATCCCAGCATTCTCGGTTCTCAGTCTAGACCACCTCCTTGGTCCTCCTTGCTGCCCATCCTGTTCCAAGGCAGCTTTTGCTTAATAATTATCTCATTTAGATAGCCTACCTTTCTTCTACCATGGAACAAGAAGAGGTGCAGGTCGGGTTCCCAGGCGGTTTCCCTCCCAGGCACCGAACGTACCCATGGTAGCGCCAGCAAAGCTGATGTGCGAAGCAGGACTAGGAAAACGTACCCTTCCGGCTCCCCAAAGCTCATGTCCATAGCACCAGAGTCACCCCGTGAAAGAACAGGCAAGTCCTGTAGCTGATGACTGAGAGAGAGAGGATCCCATTGACCAAGAGGTCAAATTCTATGAGCCCCCCAAAGAAGGTGCCCCCATCCTCTATTATTTCCAATGGTGGGAAAGCATTTAAAAGGAACACAGTCCCTTTAAATGCAATGGCAGCTCACCCAGAACTCATTCTGGAGTTCAATCATGCTTTCCTGGAGCCTCCTGGTAAGTCCCCACCACCACCACCACCAGCTTTTCTGACTCAGCTGGCAAACCTACTCCAGCAAAGATGGATATTTTAGTGCCTTTTTTAAAAGAAGAAGAAGAAATCACTCATCTTCAGGGTGGGCGGTGAGGAGAGGGAGTAGTCTGACCATGACAGTCCAATCATCTAACAGTGGGCTGGAGGTGGGTGGGACAAAGAAAACTGACGGAAACGTTAAGCTTTTGGGAAAACATTGGGGTAAAAGTGGTCTCAAAAGAATGAGGGAAAAACAGGAAAAGATTAAAAAACCTAAAGTGAAGACTAAAGGGACAAAAATGTGTGCGGAAATTGGAATAAACTGAAGCAGTATGGGGCTGGAACCGATTTAAAAAAAAAAACGTTGCGGAAAACCCTTAGAAGGGTCTAACTTTGCTTGGGATTACACTGCAAAGGTCATAACCAGCAGCAACTTGGATCCCGAAACGTATTGGTAACCAGTGAAACCATTCAAAGACCAGGCCGCAAAGAGGGAGCCCCTCAGGGGATACAGAACTCCAGGGGCCCCGTGTGTATCGTGTTCTCTGAATTCCCAGCTTTCTTTAAAAAATAAAATAAATAAAGCAAAGCCTTCCACCCTTCCCATTCCAGAGATACGCCTCTCCCCTTATATCCTACCAAAAAGTGCAGTGTACCCACTAACTGTGAAAAAAGTCTGAGAGTTCTATTTGGAAAACACTGCAGAAAAGACCGCCACAAATCAACAAGTGGGACGCCTAATGAATAACATATATTATGGCTGCTAGCAGGAGATCTGGAATGATCTTCAGATAAATAAATGTTATTCTTCTCGTCAAATGAGAAGCACGCATCTTTCTTTCTTGCTTGGAGCCACCTGACGCAATTGAACAACCGCTCACACCACTCCAAAAGAGCCGTAATTGCCTTATGATACACAAGACCATGATAGGATCAGTGAGATGAATTCACAAAAGTAAATAACAAGCTAGAAACTATGTAAAAACCGTTCAAACGAAGAGCCGAGGAGACCAGTTTCTCTCTCACAGGCTCACTCAAGGCAAGGTCAGAGCTCTAAAACAACTGCTGACTCATGCCTGTTGAACAAAGATACTGATCTTAAAGGGGCCAAAACCAAGTCAGATAAAGGGTGACATAATCCAGCTGGTCATTCAGACCACCAGGCTGCATCCTGCCCAAAGTAGATCCTGTCACCCAGGGCTCTTTTTGTAGAAAAGGCCACCACCCCCATCTAGGGGGTGGTGAAAAAGCCCAGCAGGAACTCATTAGCATAATAGGCCACACCCAACAGCAGAAACTCATTAGCATATTAGGCTACGCCCCTGCCAGCACAGCTCATTAGCACATTAGGACGCACCCCCATGTTACCAGAAGTGTGGTTATCCAGCCACAGCCACCTTTTGCTAGTTATTCTGTTTACCTTGTTTGTTGTCCAAACCCAGGGCTTTTTTTGGAGCAGGAACTCCTTTGCATGTTAGGCCACACACCCCTAACGTAGCCAATCCTAATGAGTTCCTGCTGTTGGGTGTGGCCTATTATGCAAATGAGTTCCTGCTGGGCGTGGCCAACTTGGGAGCCAGCCGGAACTCCGTTCCTGTGCTTTCCTGCCCAAAAATAGCCTTGCTGTCACCCACTGGGAGGGTTGCCAGCCTCCAGGTGGGACCTGGAGATCTCCCACTATTACAACTGTTCTCCCGCTGACAGAGATCAGCTCCCCTGGAGAAAATGGCTGCTTTGGAGAGGGGACCCTGTGGCATCGTACCATGCTGAGGCCCCTCCCCTCCCCAAACCCCGCCCTCTCCCAGATCCGTCTCCAAAGTCTCCAGGTATCTTCCAACCCAGACCTGGCAACCCTACCCACTGGTGCCTGGGGGGGACCTAGTGTCGGGACCCACAGCAAAACAACGAAGTACACGCTTCTAGGAAGGTTTTACTTTTATTGAAAAGCCATCGATGCAATAACATGAAAACTGTTAGGAATGGCGGGCTACCTGTGCGCATAATAGGATATAGGGCATTCGTATGAGCCCCCCCCCCAAGCAATACCCAATTAGGTGGACTCCCACCGCGCAGGAGATGGCAAGACTCTCTAACGGTTGCGAAGCTAGGAACGAAGAAGCTCCCATGGAAGGTAGACACCACAATCTCCTCCAGTAACACTTTACAGATAAGCGTTGCAGCTGAGAAGCAATTGAGCGCATGGGAAGGAATGCAAAGCAATTAGAAGGCCTCTCCACACTCATGGCAGTGTAGCTGACACCTAGCAACTCTACCAAAATATGTATCCAAAGAACCTCTCTCTGTAGCAAAACACAATTGATATTGCATTGAGTATGTTTATAGCTACCCAACTTACAATACCAAAAAAGCAAAAACTGTTAGAACTATGTCTCACTTCCCCAAAATGAGGTACCAGTAGGGTTGTCAACGCTGGATTGGGAAATTCCTGGAGAACAGGGAATGGCACCTGGGGAGGAGAGGGTGCTGGGAAGGGGGGGCCCTCACTGGGGTAAAATGCCGGAGCCCACCCTCAAAGGGGAAGTAACCTCTGCAGTCTGGAGAAATAGGCTGCAGTCCAGGAAAAATAGCTGTTGCGTGGGCAGGGGTGGGGGAGGCCAAATTTTCCCACCCACGTAGCAGGCATCCAAACTTTACTGTAAAATATTGGAGCACAGAAGGGTTTGAGAAAGATCAGATGAAAGCCAGAGAAGCCCTGGAAGGTGCAACAGTGCCCCACAATGCTCTGGGGAAGCAGAACCCCCACCCCACTTAGCTGCTGAGATCTGCCTACATCAGGGGTGACCAAACTTGCTCAGCGTTAAGAGCCACACAGAATAAACGTCAGATATCTGAGGGCCGCAAGACAGAAACAAATCTTACACACACATTTTTTTTAAAAAAAAATGCAGATCTGCTTTTGATTAAATGAGACTGCCAAAAATAAAAACAAAAGGGGTAAAAACAGATATTGATAATGATATTTATTTACTAAGGATATTAATTTGTCTAAGAGAGAGAAAAAGAGAGAGAGAGATGGAAAGAAAGAGTGAAAGAGGTGGAAAGAAAGAGAAAGAGAGAGAGAAGCAAAGAAAGCAAATAGATTTTTTAGGAAGGAAGGAAGGAAGGAAGGAAGGAAGGAAGGAAGGAAGGAAGGAAGGAAGGAAGGGGGGGAGGGCGGGCAGGAAGGAGAAAAAGTATGCCTCCCCTTTGCTTCTCCAGCTGCCCTGCCAGGAGCAGCAGAATATGTGTGAAAGACTGCATGTGGCTCCCAAGCCACAGTTTGGCCACCCCTGGCCTATATCAATCAAAATGAGACCTGAGGCTATAGAGAGAAATATTTTATTTATTTATTTGAATTTATATCCCGCCCTCCCCGAAGGCTCAGGGCGGCTCACAAGAGGCATAGATGCCAAGTTAAAACAGTACAACAGTATAAGAACAATATAAAATACCATATGTACAATTCAATTAAAAATACGGTGCTCCAAAATTGAGAGGCAAAGGCTGTGCAAACTGGGTAGATGATACAAAGAAACTAGAGGCATTTCTGGGATCTTTAACAGACAAGAGGAGGGCATTTTTGGCAGGATCCGCTTGGCTGGAACACTGCCCGTGCTTCTTTTACACAATTACCACGGCTTATGTGATAGATAAGCTATCTAAATACAGAGGCTTATAAGCTAATGAAGAATGTGAAGAAAATGAAGAGTAACAATTTTTTTCCTGCCTCACCACTATAGTTCATCTGTAATGAACTTTATGGGCAATTGGTTCAGGACGGCCGAAAGGACATCACATGCTACATAATTAATTTATCGAATAAACTACTATAATAGGTGACATCCACTGGTCCAGAAAATTTTTAAAGGGGATTACATAGATACACTGAGCTGGAAAAGTCCATGACCCCCAATGGCGGTGGGGGTCCCCTGGTATCAGGCCCGGCCACCCAGCCACTGGTCGGTGGGGGGACTTACCAATAGAAAGAAGAAGGCCTAGGCCACATTGCCAGGGTTGCAAGGAAGTGACATCATCACGTTAGGGACTTCTGGGCAGTTTTGCCACAGAGTTTTTGCCCAAATACCAGAGTGTCACCCAGAAGTCGCTGGTGTGATGACATCACTTCCTGTGTGACACCAGCGATGTGGCCTAGGCCTTCTTATTTCTACTGGTAAATCCCCCCCATCCCCCGCCGGTTGCCAGAAGGGACCTGGCATCCCTAACTATTCAGAGTTGCTGCAATGTTCCCTCTAAGCTGTGGAGTCCTGTGAGCAAAAATTCTACTTTGTGAGCTACTGGCATTAAAGTTGTGAGCAAGTGATTTGGCTACTGTATGAATTAGTTTGCTCTGGAGCCATCCCTTCCTGAGCTAAAACAAAAATGTGTGAGCTGGAGGCTAAAAAACTGTGAGCTAGCTCACACTAGCTCAGCTTAGAGGGAACACTGGCTGTAAGTATGCTACTGAATTACTGAAGGGCATGGGAAGAAAGGAGACTGCTGTTTCCCAGTGTTGAGGGGAAGGCATTCAGTGTTATGTCCAGAAGTATATATTTACAGGATTCCACCTGTGCTGAAAATAAACTCTTGGGCTAAGCCCTAGTGAAACCTTGACAGAAACTGGGGGAGTAGTTGTGAAGTTTGACAACAGTAGAGACAGATTTTAGACAAAAAACAAAAAGGGAATCTTGTGCCACCATAAAAAATAACACCACTATCTGGGCAGCCAGCTAACGTGCCTCCTCTCCACTGGCGAACACAATCCACTTCTCCCCAGTTTTCCTTCCCCATTAAGCAACTTTAGGTGGTTGTGAGCTAGGGTTGCCAAGTCCCCCCGGGGGGCGGGGAAACCCCCGCCCAAGAGGCCCGTTCCCCGCCGGCAGGGATTGGGCCGGCGGGTTTTTCGGGGGGGGGGAACCCCACCCCCAAAGCGCGCAACGTGCCCGGCGTGAACACATCACCCAGAGGTGACGTAATTGCGTCAGGCACATTGCGGTGGGACACTCTATCATCTGAGGGAAAACTCTGCGGGAAAAACTCTGAGGGAAAACCCTGCCCCCAATGTGCGTGACGCGATTATGTCACCTCCCAGGATCTCCAGGCCGGCGACCGGGACTCCCCCACTAAACTGTAAGTGGCACTTGGCAACCCTATTGTGAGCTTGCTTTTTTTTGGGGGGGGGAGGAAAAATATTTTTAAGGCTTTTGTTGTTGTTGAGTACTTTTTGAGAGAGAGTCTGAAGTTTCAGACCTTTTCCGCACCTCAGTGTTGCCGCTGTTTCCTGGCGAGTCGAATCCCTCGCCGATGCTCCAACTTTGTGGCACCCCTTCTGCAAAAGGGCATTTATTTGGGGGAATTTTTTTCTTGAATTTGGATCCAACCCACCCCATGTGTTCTACACTTTCTTTGAAAACGGATTGTGCAGCTGTGTCAAAATGTACTTCATCAGTGATGGAACCCTTTTTTTTTTTTTTTGCAAGTGTGCAGTAATGTTATAACATCGAAGGGATCCTCCGCCCCTGGCAGGGGCCTTGCAAGCCATTTCTTAAGCTCTGTGGATTTTAACATAACGTGTTATGTATCGTGGGGAACAGCATGGTTGCCGCCATTTCAAACGTTCCCCCTGCTCCTCTTTAGTCACCAACTAAGAAAATGGCTGGCGATCATCAAACTTGATACACCAATTCATAAGTGTTATTCAATAATTCTGAAGCATGATAAATGTGTCATCACGCACTTCATCAGCGACGGAACCTCCTTTTTTGTGCAAATGCAGTAATGTTTTAACATAACATCGTTAAAGAAGTCTGGATGTATCATGGGGAACAGCATGGTTGCCACCATTTCAAAGGTCCCCTCCTGCTCCTCCTTAGTCGCCAATGGACTTAGTCGGAAATGGACAGGAAAAACTTCCACAAAATCCTAGTGAAGTATTCCATTCGCAATTGTTGAACTGGATACACCGATTCATGACAGTGGGGAATTTCACATTACCCAGTTTCACCAGGTTTCAAGCCGGCAATCATCCGTTTTGAAGTGAACCGGTACAGGGCTGCCATTTCACACAGGGCTTGCCCCTACTGGAAATGAGCCGGATCAGAAGTGGTTTGGCATTTCAGACTTGCACCGCTTTGTTTTCTCGCCGTTTTCCTCACGCGCGGGTGAACGAATTTTTTAAAAAACCGTTCGATTTATAGCGCTATAGCAGTATAACAAAACACTCCATGCATTCCAATGGGATTGATATAACGCTATTCCGTTATACCGTTATAGCGCTATGAATCGAACGTTAAAAAAACACAGCCGGAGATCGCACGCACGGGTGAAAAAAGGCAGGAAAAAAGCGTATTGGAACTGGGAGAGGGCACTGGAGACCACTTGGAAGTGGATGACAGGTAAAACGCTTCAGTCCCGGTTCCTAAACGGGACTGAAGCGTTTGTGTATGAAATGGCAAATAGATTCCGGAAGGGAACCGGTTCTCAAACGGGTTCTGTCTGAAATGACAGACCAGAATCCATTTCAGAACCGGTTCCCTTCCGGAATCTATCGCCTGTCTGAAATTCCCCAGTGTTATTCAGTAATTATGAAGCACAATAAATGTGCTGACATGTACGGAATCCCCCTTTTTTTGCATATGCAGTAATGTTATAACATCATAACATTGAGGGGGGGAACGAGTCATTTCCTGCAGGCGGAGGTCCGGCAGTAAAGAGCCCAGGGGGCGGGCACATGCAACAAGCCCCACCCCCTGCTCCCAGCAGCCCCAGGCCACGAGGAGCACGAAGCAGACAGGTAAGTTGTAGTGGGTGTTGCCTTCTGACACACTTCCGGTGATGTCATGGGGTGTGGCATATGCAAATAAGTTATGCTAATGAGTTATTCTAATGAGCGCCTCTCTCTGTGAGCGAAGGGCCCGCGGGGGGGGGGGGGGAGAAAGAACACTGGGAGCTATAGGAGAAAAGAAGGTGTGGCATCAAAACCTACCAACCAAAGGAAAGGAACTTCATGGACAAATAACTGCACGGAGAAGGCTTCATGAAACCTTGCTGCCCGTTTTGTCCCAACGTTAGAACGTTGCTATATTATAATGAAAAAAAATGTGTCATCACGCAATCAACATTACGCTTTTTAAAAAATAGCAGATTGCTCAGGGGACCACCTGGGGAGACGGGGGGGGGGAGGTGAATCCAGGACACTGACAACGTAAAAGGGCCGTGGGAAACAAAATTCAAACTAGGGAATTCCTCACTGGAAAACTGCGAGTTCAGATATGAAAGGGAAAAAACTGTTGAAAAAGTGGATTCAGAAAACGCAGGGTAACAGGGCACTAAATTTGGATCTACTGCTAGGGAGGCAAAAAGTTGTGTGGAAAGTTTTACAAACTTTGATTATTTAAGAACACCGATGTGGAGGTTTGCACTTGTGCAGAAATGGTCTCACTTCATTCAGCAGGGCTTATTCCGAGGAAATGTGTGTCTCATCTGTATTTAATTTATCGCGCCCGTCAGTATTCTGGCAAGGTCCCTTGGCTGGGGAGTCTTTCTGATTCAGCTTTTCTTTTAAAACACCACATCCTGTTGCAATCTGCACAATGTGAGTGCTAAGTAAAATCTCAATAATCCTGTGCCTGTTCCTTTACAATTTCTTCCCTGATGAACAATTATTATTCACAGTATCAGGAAGTCAAGTGATCTGTTTTACTATGATATTTGGTTTGAATCAGGGTTGATTCATACGGGCTGGGGGGTGGGGAGATGGAATCTTTGTCCAGGCGCTCCCAGTGGCTGTCGGCAGCCCTGTTCAAAGACGGAAATAATATACTACCAATGAGCTCTAACTACATTTTGCACCAACTGCAGTTTCTGGATAGCCTTCAAGGGCAGCCCTACGTAAAGTACACTGCAGTGGTCTAGCCTAGACATTACAGAAGCATGGGTCAGCAGCATAGTAAAATCCACAGAGCTGCCTACCAGTGAGCTCTAACTACATTTTGCACCAACTGCAGTTTCTGGATAGCCTTCAAGGGCAGCCCTACGTAAAGTACACTGCAGTGGTCTAGCCTAGACATTACAGAAGCATGGGTCAGCAGCATAGTAAAATCCACAGAGCTGGAGAATAGGTTTGCGATGCCCCCACCAGGGGCGGAGGATCCCCCTGCTCCAGGGACCCTCCCTCCCAGTGCCAATCAGCTGGCCAGTGGGGGACTTACTGGCAGCATAAGGAGGCCTGGGCCTGCATTGCCAGCACCCAGGGCTATTCTTGGGCAGGAACACACAGGAACGGAGTTCCGGCTGGCTCCCAAGTTGGCCACACCCAGCAGGAACTCATTAGCATAATAGGCCACACCCAACAGCAGGAACTCATTAGGATTGGCTACATTAGGGGTGTGTGGCCTAACATGCAAAGGAGTTCCTGCTACAAAAAAAGGCCCTGGGTTTTGACAACAAACAAGGTAAACAGAATAAGAAGCAAAAGGTGGGTGTGGCTGGATGACCACACTTCTGGTAACATGGGGGTGCGGCCTAATATGCTAATGAGTGGTGCAGTCAGGGGGTGTGGCCTAATATGCTAATGAGTTTCTGCTGCTGGGTGTGGCCTAGTATGCTAATGAGTTCCTGTTGGACCTTTTTCTACAAAAAAAGCCCTGCCAGCACCACAGTGATGTCACTCTCAGCACACACTGGAAATGATGTCATCACATTGCCCACTGCCGACCAGCAGGCTGGTGGGGGAAACCCCGCCCCTAAACATCCACATTCAGGTGCGATGTTGTCGTGGAGAACTGACATCGGGGACATCGCGCTGCAATGCTCTGGTTTGAGAGCAAAAACTCTTTACCGTAGAATTTTGCCCTCAAACCAGAGCGTTGTTGTGCCATGTTGCCAGCACGATGATGTCACTTCTGGGTGACATTGTCATGTCGGCGACATCCCGGAACCCCCCCCCCCAATCCCTCCACCGGCATGGCGAGGTTACCTGGCAACCCTAAACATGAGATCTGGTAGAAGTGGTCTGGTAGACAATTTCCTAAAGGACCTTAAGAGCCTCTTACTCAGGGTAAAAGAGGAGAGCGCAAAAGTGGGCTTGAAGCTCAACATCAAAAAAACTAAGATCATGGCATCCGGACCCATCACTCCATGGCAAATAGAAGGGGAAGTCGTGGAAGTAGTGACAGACTTCACGTTCCTGGGAGCCCTGATCACCGCAGACAGTGACAGCAGCCATGAAATTAAAAGACGCCTACTCCTTGGGAGGAAGGCAATGGCGAACCTAAACAGCATGATAAAAAGTAGAGACGTCACCCTGCCAACAAAAGTCTGCATGGTCAAAGCAATGGTATTCCCAGTAGTCATGTATGGCTGCGAGAGGAAGGGCGAGCACCGAAGAATGGATTCTTTTGAACTATGGTGCTGGAGAAGATTCTTGAGTCCCTTGGAAGAAAATCCAATCAGTCAATCCTAAAAGAAATCAACCCTGACTGTTCCCTGGAAGGCCAGATAATGAAACTGAAGCTCAAATACTTTGGCCACCAAATGAGAAGGGAGCACTCACTGGAGAAGAAGACCCTGATGCTGGGAAAGACTGAAGGTCAAAGAAGATGAGGACAGCAAAGGATGAGATGGTTATATAGTGCCATCGATGCAACGAACATGAAGTTGAGCCAACTTCAGAGGACGGCGGAAGACAGGAGGGCCTGGCGGGAGCTGGTCCATGGGGTGGCGGAGAGTCGGACTCGACTGTGCGACTGAACAACAAAAGACAATTCCCTTCAATCTATGTGGAGAATCCGCTCCCATGCATGCACAGCTGGAATGGATTGTGCAACAAGTTTTCTAATAAAAACGTCTTTGCAAATCTTGATAATTTTTTTTTTTAATCTATCTGAAGTAGAGAAGCAAGTTGGCTAAGACAATTTATCTTGCCTCTATCAGAATCAGACTGATCTTTGCAGTTTGGAGATGACCTGTAAAACCAGGGGATCCCAAGGTCCCACCTGGAGGCTGGCATCCCGACCTCGTGCATCTACAAATCCTAATTCTGCTCTGTTTTAAACAATTATCTTCTGGTTGCTCTAGTTTTGGCTACCACTGAGGTCTGGGCTCATCCTCTGATTCTACTGCAAAGTGGTGTAACATCACTAAGCATGATACTTATGAAGCAACCCATCCTCTGATTCTATTGCAAAGCGGTGTAACATCACTAAGCATGATACTTATGAAGCAACCTTCACCTCACAGTTTCCCCAAACATGGCAAATCAGCCGCACAAAGGCGCTGACAGCACATGTGCAATAATGTGAACAGAGTTCCAGTCACAGCCATGCAACAGTTTGCAATCATGGTCTGGCCCAAGATGAGGCACAACAAGGGAATCAGAAATAGCAACGGGGCTAGAAGTTATCCAAAACGAGAGTCAGCACATTCCCAAGGTCAGAGCAAGAATAGGGGCAGTGCAAACCGATGGAAGAGCAAAGCAGGATCAGGCCTGTAGGCAAGAACCGAGCAAAAGCCTAGGAGAGACCAGGGGAAGACAGCTTGATTAAGCTCTGTAAGGCACTGTAGAACTGCAGGGTGCCAGGCCCTGGAAATGGGCAAAATGTCGGTCTGCGTATGCTAAAATGAGAATGTTACAATAAAAATGACACTAGAAGGTCAGAGCTGCTTTTCCTGAAGCAGAGTGTGAGAGTTTTTGCCCAAGGATCCCAAAATTCTGAGAAGACTCTTAGGGCGCGTTCAGATGGGCCATTTGAGCCAGTATACGTGCTGGTTAGCAATGGACTATTTGTGCGCGATCACACAGCCAACATCTGCCTCCCGTCGCTAGACGTTGCCAACCGGCTCAACCCCCCTTTAAACCGGAGTATTTTGCTACCAGGTCCCCAAGTGGTGTTTTCCTGGTGCTCCGGTTCTAGCCACATTTTCCTGATGTGTGATCGCACCGCCGGCGGTGTAGAGCCACTTCCGCTCGGAAGCCCTAGACTTCTGCTTTTCATCCGCCATTTTATTTTAGCGTCGGCAATATGCGCTTGGGCGAAGCTTCGCCTCAGCGTTACTAAAACGAATTTAAAAACGGTGCGTAGTTTTAGGCTTTAGATGATTCCGGGACCTCACGGAGGCCAGTTTCATCGTAAAAGTTTAAAGGGAAGTGTTTACTTCAAGGCATGCTTTTGGCGTGAAGATTGCGAAGCTTCGCCTCAGCGTTAATAAAACGAATTAAAAAACGGTGCGTAGTTTTAGGCTTTAGATGATTCCGGGACCTCACGGAGGCCAGTTTCATCGTAAAAGTTTAAAGGGAAGTGTTTACTTCAGGGCATGCTTTTGGTGTGAAGATTTCAATTATATGGAGGCGGGGTCTATGGCGCAACTATGGCAGACGCCTTTCCCGAGGCTCGGGGAGGGCGCTCCGCACAGCAGCGGAGGGGAGGGTTGCCGCTGGATCGGCACCTCCACGGGGGGTCAGGGAGGCCCCCCAGGCCATAGGGCTTTTGAGTGTGAGCCTCTTTTCCTGCTATCTGCAGGGAAATTGAGGCTGCCCTCTGCCCTGACAGTCCTCCCTGCTGACTGCGTCCTCTTAGCGAGGCACAAGATGTGCCGACCCAGTCAAGCGCAGGAGATCTGGCGAAGGAGCAATTACGAGCGTGGTCAAGAAACAATGAACTGTGAGTTAAAATGAGCGAACCGTAAACAGAAGCGTAAATACCCCCCTCCGAAACCTTTTGAGCGATTGGAATTCTGCTGAGAGAGGGACGCCTCTCGGACGCATTTACATAAGCAGAGGAGGGAGGAGAGAGAGAGAGAGAGACAATTGTAAACTGATACTTTGAAGTGAAAATCCCCCCCACCCCAAAACCTCTG
>NW_015171591.1:119501-126005 GCF_001447785.1 Gekko japonicus | reverse complement strand
CAGAATTACAACTGCACTGCAGAAGGGAGGGCAGAAGTCAGCTGAAGTCAAAAGGGCAGATAATGGTAGGTTGATGGTTAGCTGGGAAGGAGATGGGGTTGCCAACTCCAGGCTGGCAAATTCCTGGGAATTTGAGGGGTGGAGCCTGGAGAGGGTGGGGTTTGAGGAGGGGTGGGTCCTCAGACAGGTAGAATGCCATAAACTCCACCCTCCAAACCAGCCATTTCGTCCTGGGTAACAATTGTTGCCAATATCCAGGTGAGGGCTGGAGATCACTCAAAATTACAACTGCTCTTCAGGTAGCTGAGATCAGTTCCTCTGGAGAAAACAGTGGACTCTGTCATTATACCCTGCTGAGGTCGCCACAGCAAATTGACACTGTTTGCCCAAAGCCAGAGCACTCTCCCAGAGCCTCTTTCTAGATCTCGTTGTATTTATTTCCACAACGGGCCTTATTCCTAGTCAGCATATGAATACGTTAACTCTGATGTTTCCCTGCTAGGGCAGGAATGGATTGTTGGCCAGTCTCATCCTATTCCAGAATCCTTTGGGCCACAGCATTCCAGAGATCATCCCCATTTTCCTGGCAAAGCTATTTGAGCAAAGTATCATCTTTCTGTCATGGAAAATTAATGTTTCTTTCCAATTCAATTTCCTCTTTTAAAAAATTAAACTCTCAGGCAAGGCCAATGGTTGGGAATTATGGATTCTCAGTCTAAATAGGAAAGTCTTTAAAATATCCAAGACTAATGTTGCTAGAGAATGTTGGCCAGCACTAGAGACAACAGTCTACACTGACCTAGATAGAAATGTTCATCTCAGCTGGAGGAATTTGGGAGTCCTATTGAAATCCTGCGGACTCCGCAGACCTGCAATTTGTTCCGGAACACTAGGCTACAGCTTGACATTATCTACTGTTTGTGGAGATGGCATCAAACCATTTGGGAGGCATGATTAGGATCTCTCATTGATGGTAGCCATTCAGTCGCACTGCCCCCTAGAGTCGGATTCGACTAGCTTTCGAGCAAGGGAAACCTTTATCTTTTAACAGTTATATTATTTTTTGATTTTAAACTGAAAATGTTTTTAACTCTTATCATAAGCCACCTTGAACCACAAGGAAAGGTGGGATATAAATGCCCTAATTAATACATACACACATGCAGTGTAGAATAAGTCTCCTTTCATTTAATGGTCATGGGATTTGTATAACACTGTCCCCTAATTTCTGACAGACTAGAACCCTATCAAGAACTCAGTGTATTATGGAGAACCCTAAAGTCTCTATTACTCACTTGTTGGAAGTAATCTGAGATTACAGCCTCATTGCGGGTCTCAAAATTAATCTTAAAAAAAACTAAACTGTTAACCAAAAACTGCCCACCTGACATGATGCAAGAAACACAAAAATTAACCACAATGGAGATAGCGAAAAGAGTTAGATATTTAGGTATTACCCTGTCTAATAGAAATAGTAATCTAATAGAAAATAATTATAACAGAGGAAATTAAAAAAGACCTAGCAAAATGGAAGGAACTGCATCTCTCATTTATGGGGAAAATAGCTACAGTAAAAATGAACATTTTTGTTTCTAGCTCAAAATATTCCTGTTTTAAAGAGAACCCAATTTTTTACGGACCTAGATAAGATAACCAGACAATTCATTTGGCACCCTAAAAAAGCTAGAATAAAATGGAAAATATTGCAAGACAGAAAAGAAAGAGGAGGTTTTGGTCTTCCCAATTGGAACTTATGTTATCAAGCTGCTTCCTTAAGTTGGATCAAAGATTGGATAAACATGGAATACTCTAGATGTTTGAAATTAGAAGGACACAATTTATGTATGGGATGGCATGCGTATGTCTGGTATGGGAAGGACAAAATCCATTCCAACTTTCAGCATCATATATTAAGGGGTGCACTTGCGAAAACATGGAATATTATAAAAGAGAGATATTACATAAAAACTCTTAAATGGGTCTCACCCTTAGAAGCTTTTATAAAACCACTACTTATTACAAGATACAACAGAGAAAGCTATGAAGTATTGTTAGACAAAACAAATAAATTAAAATCAGAGGACAACCTATTTTTACATCATAATATTAAACTATCGCGATGGGAAAACACACAGCTAAAATCTAGATACAATAAAGATGTGGTAAATGGTTTTTATGGCACCAAAAATGAGCTGGACAAGATTTGGCTATCTTCAAATGATAAGATGATCCAGAAACTGTATAAATTTTTGTTAGATGATTACATGCTAGATGAAACAGTCAAAGCTACAATGATCTCTTGGATGAGGGATATAGGACGTAACACAGAGATAGACAAGTGGCCGAAAATATGGAAGACAACTAAATATATGAGGGCCATATCATATAAAGAAAATATTTTCAAAATGTTTTACAGATGGTACTGCCCCCCTGAAAAAATAGCAATATGCTACACAAATAGTTCCAATAAATGCTGGAAATGTAAAGTTAGCGTAGGAACGTTCTATCACATGTGGTGTTGTTGTGCAAAAATCCAAAATTATTGGCGGAAGGTACAGAAAATAATATATTTACTAAATTTGATTTTGGAAGGTTTTGATTATAATGATGCTTACTTACTGATATATATATATATATTAACGTCTGCTAGAGTTAGCTAAATATTGGAAACTAGATAAAACTCCCTGCTGGGATGAGATAACTTATAAACTGTTGAACTTAGCAGAAATGGATAAACTGAGCTTGGTAATGCAAGGAAAGGATGAAGATGTTTATGTGAAAAGATGGTCGAGATTATACAAATGGATAGATAATGAATTAGAAAGACAGACTCAGAATGTATAAGAACTCATAAGTAAATGGTTAAAAAAAAAGAACTCAGTGTAGTACATGACAATGCCACATAAAGCAGGATTGCACTGTTCTGCATGCGCTGACTCTGATGGGCTTTGGAGCAGGTGACTCTGTTTGGGACTGCACTGTAAGAGACCGAGTTCTGAATGACGACTCCTTGAAATCGAACCTGTGCTATGCTGGTATGTAGAACTGTAGGCTGATGGGCCTGAGTTAGTCACAGTTTCTTAGCCTCCAGCTCACACATTTTGTCTTCGCATCAGTGGGTATTAGCCACAAGGTATAGATAGGGGCTCTCCACAGTCCAGTGGAGCCTGAGCAGTGCGTGTTGCCTTCTGACACACTTCCAGTGATGTCAGGGTGTGTGGCATATGCAAATGAGTTATGCTAATGAGTTATGCTAATAAGTCCTGCACCTCTTTTTCTACGAAATGACCCCTGCCTACGACCCATGTCTCCCACTTGCCATAGTTGCAGAGCATCCAGTAGGCCAGTGGGGGAACATCTGTGGCCAACTCACATTGCTCGTATGTGACATTCCTAGCTACACATTTTTTACTTAGCTCAGGAAGGAGGGCTCCAGAGAAAACTAATTTATGCAGGAGCCTAATCACTTGCTACCAACTTGAATGCCAGTAGCTCACAAAGTAGAATTTTTGCTCACAAGACTCGACAGCTTAGAGGGAGCATTGTGCTTAACCCTTTCTCTGCCCCCCCCACTTCACTCCAAATATCTGCCCTAATGTTTGGAAACCCACTTGGGGGGGGGACTTTTGAGACATAAGCAATCCTCCCAAATTGATTTTGTTTTTCAAATGGAAAGGCTACAGTTTTGCACGGTGACCTGTAAAGTGTAGCTTGGCTCTAAGAACCGTCATTTTCTAGCCTTCCTAGAAGAAGCAACAAATCTCTTCCAACAATAATCTCAGTTATCATGCCAGAATGCATTGTGAGAAATTCAGCTTTGCTAGAATGGAATGCCACCATGCAAAAAGGGGCCGGCATTTGGTACCATGATCCCAGCCATTCAGGGATGCCAGCCTCCAGGTGGGACCTGGGGATCCCCTGCAATTACAGCTCATCTCCAGACAACAGAGATAAGTTCCCTTGGAGGAAATGGATGCTTGGGAGGATGGACTCTGTGTGGCACTGTACCCCACTGAAGTCCCTGTCCTCCCCAGGCTCCACCCCCAAATCTCCAGGAGTTTCCCAACCTGGATCTGGTAACCCTAACCACATCCTGCCAGTGGCCACAGGGACCTGGCAACCCTATGACCAGGGGTCATTTCCTGCAGGAGCGCACAGGAGCGGAGATCCGGCAATGAAGAGCCCAGGGGGTGGGCACATGCAACAAGCCCCACCCCCTGCTCCCAGCAGCCCTCAGTCAGAGCAAGAAGCAGCCAGATAAATTGCAGAGCCCCCCCCTGCTGGGATGAGATAACTTATAAACTGTTGAACTTAGCAGAAATGGATAAACTGAGCTTGGTAATGCAAGGAAAGGATGAAGATGTTTATGTGAAAAGATGGTCGAGATTATACAAATGGATAGATAATGAATTAGAAAGACAGACTCAGAATGTATAAGAACTCATAAGTAAATGGTTAAAAAAAAAGAACTCAGTGTAGTACATGACAATGCCACATAAAGCAGGATTGCACTGTTCTGCATGCGCTGACTCTGATGGGCTTTGGAGCAGGTGACTCTGTTTGGGACTGCACTGTAAGAGACCGAGTTCTGAATGACGACTCCTTGAAATCGAACCTGTGCTATGCTGGTATGTAGAACTGTAGGCTGATGGGCCTGAGTTAGTCACAGTTTCTTAGCCTCCAGCTCACACATTTTGTCTTCGCATCAGTGGCTATTAGCCACAAGGTATAGATAGGGGCTCTCCACAGTCCAGTGGAGCCTGAGCAGTGCGTGTTGCCTTCTGACACACTTCCAGTGATGTCAGGGTGTGTGGCATATGCAAATGAGTTATGCTAATGAGTTATGCTAATGAGTTATGCTAATGAGTTATGCTAATGAGTTATGCTAATGAGTTATGCTAATGAGTTATGCTAATGAGTTATGCTAATGAGTTATGCTAATGAGTTATGCTAATGAGTTATGCTAATAAGTCCTGCACCTCTTTTTCTACGAAATGACCCCTGCCTACAACCCATGTCTCCCACTTGCCATAGTTGCAGAGCATCCAGTAGGCCAGTGGGGGAACATCTGTGGCCAACTCACATTGCTCGTATGTGACATTCCTAGCTACGGCCTATCCGCTGAGGGGAACTGTTGGGTCTTACAAGTCAAAGCACTTCAGTATTTACAGGGTTAATGATGTTTGTTATGATCAACAGGAAGTCACATGTTTGTTTGTTTGCAACCAATCTGTTTAGACAACAGAATGCCCGGGAACTTTGGAGCTAACTTGCTAGTCTGATTGGAAACCAAGGTGTCAAGTATTTAGTATATTGGCTTCTCCTTCCTGTCTTTGTTCTGACTGAAGGAGGAGACGCCATTCTTCCTGCGTCTTACCTGTAACTGTAAGGATGTAGGCATTTTAGCTCTTTGTAATTTTCATATCCTGTGTACCTTTTTCACCATGTTAGGTTTATAGTAAATCTTTATATTTTAAAACACACCATGGACTCAGTCTCTTAATACTTAACTCTGCTGACTTACTTAAAAGAATCTCAACAGGAACGCCCTCAGATATTGTCTTTGCAAGATGGGAACCAGTTTGCCAGCAATTCTCTCTGTGGGCTTGAGTAATAAATACGTTCGTTTTAAACGTGCATAATACACAAAGGCATATCATGTATTATTTGTAAAGCCTGGGATAAAGCTCATCCTGGGCTGTCCTGGCGAATTCTCCCCCATCTGTGGCTTCTAAACTGCACATCATGGGGGACTTGTGGAAAAAAAAGATCGACTGACAAACTTCCAGCTCCGTTATTCCCACCAGATGGTGGCCCCAGCTGACAGCTGGGGAAGGAGGGAACGGAGCCCAGGGGTCCTCTGAGCACATCGGCTAAATTGGCTTCCAGCAGAGGCCAAAGGTCCGGAATGAGCACAGATCTGCCCAGCTGGTAACGGCAAAGCAAACTTTTTGCACAGGTGGTGGGGGGGAAGAAAACATAGGTATGATGAATGAAGTTATAAGAAAGAATAAAGAAGAAGAAGTGGTAATGAGAAAGGCTATGCGTCCGCATTTGATACATCCCAACCTGGTGGTGGTAACATCAGAAGAGCCCTGCTGGATCAGACCAGTGGTCCATCCAGTCCAGCATCCTGTCTCACACAGTGGCCAGAACAACACAAGTGGACCCAGTAATTTGTAAAGTCAATGACACAGGAAAGAATTACTGTACAAGTTCAAACTGTTAAAGACACATTAACAAGTCATATAAATTTCTACTTGATTTTACTAGGTGAACTTCATCCGAAGACAGAAGCCCAGTCACAGTGCCAAGGATGTTAAAGATGGAACGTTTCGACTGAACGTCTTTTTCAACCATCAGTTTGTAGTACTATTCTTTACTTCATGTTTCCATTAAAGGTACAAGTTATCTAAACTGGCTGAGAGCAGCTCCCAAATTTTTACAGCAAGATTTGCTATCCGAATAAAATGCTGTAAAAATTTGGGAGCTGCTCTCAGCCAG
>NW_015171591.1:89569-118960 GCF_001447785.1 Gekko japonicus | reverse complement strand
ACAGCTGGTGTCAGACTGCACCTCGTTCTGCCGCTTTCACGTCATGCCAATTGGCCTACGGCTATGGCCCGGGTAACGGCCATCTGAATCATTGTGAAAGAGACTCTGAAGTTTTGCATAATCTGGCAGTAGAGAGTCGACACCATTGCCTAATGGCTAGAAATCTCTCCTCCAGCCACTGGAACGTCACACCCTTCAGCTAGTGGGAGGGAGAAGTGGAACAGCTTGCTGCTGTCTTGGATTTGGGCAGTGAGAGAATCAGACACAGGGATAACTAAAAATAGAAGGGGGGAATGGTTGCACGTGGGAACTTCGATGCAGGATTAGCAGTTATGCTACCTGCTTTAGAAGTCCCATCTGCTCCACTTTGTAAACTTGGGTTGCTCAGGAAAGCAAGGTGAGCCTGTTAGCAGTCAGACCCCTCCTCCTGCTGTAGAGGCAGAAACACCTCTCCATATATCACCCCAATATCTTAGTGAGGGGCACTGCTTAAGCCAAAGTGGACCAAGATGGATGCCAGCCATCATTGCCCCAGCCTCACTTCTCACCCACCCTTGATTAAGTGGCAATTAACTAATGTTTAAATCTATTTACGTTCTCAATTGCCATTCCTGTCTGGTACCCATGGAGCCATCAAGCCTCTCACACACCTTTGTCTACCTCTGGTTAAGCCATTTAGTCATTGTTTTCTGGCAATCGCATCATCCTCGCCTGAGGGTACATTTTGCCCTATAACTAGACCACCCTGCTGCCCCAGCAGTGTGTGTGTGTGTGTTGGATCCTTACACAGACATATACTTTTCTGTGGCTCTCCTCTCTCACTTCCTGAAACACTGGCTGTTTTGCTCTTTATCTTGCTGCTTCCATGGACCACGTCAGGATTGGCAATTATCATCCTTTCCTAAAACCACTTCCCCTTTTCACCCTGCCTTTCTTTGTTAGCTCTTGTATGCGTTCTAATGTATATATTATGCATTTTTGTCCATTTCTATTTTCTTTTTAATAGAAACCCTTCTGGTTGAACATCTGCCTGGTTTATTTGAGAGTTATCATAAAGGGACAAATCCTGGTATACATTGGTGGAGATCCCAGTTACCCACCTCTCACTCTGTCTCCTTTAGCTAATTCCCCGAACCTAATTGGAGACTGCCTCTTTGGGTAACAAGCTGAGCCCTTTTCGTAACAATTTCAGTCCTCTAGTACCGAAGCTATTATTGGCAAGCAAGTTGGACTAAAAAGAGAGCCTCCAAGGGTTTCTTGACCTCACAGCACTCCCAGGGAGTGTAATGCTGAAAAGCTCCTTGGCATATGAACGGCTAATTTATAGATCGAATTCCAAATTCGGCGGCCACTAAAACCCTCTTTCCATTTTTTGCTGACCCATGTAGAGGAAAGCAATGTTTAAATGCTGCTCCTTCATGTGGCCAGAGCACATGGACAGTTTGCCAGCCAGCAGGATGAGGAGAGACGCAGTTCAACCAATTCCTGAGATTTAGGGCGGAAAGAGCTTTGTCATTCTGTCTCCCTATTCATTGTGCACGATCGGCTGCTATGATTAAGGGAAGGGGAGCAAAAGGCTATTTAACTGTAAGAGAACCAGCTACCAGAATGGTTAAAAATTTGGACTTGGATCCAGGAGACTCTACCGTGAAGCTCTCTGGGTGAGCTCGGGCCAGTCATTGTCTTTCAACCTAACCTGCCTCACAGGGTTATTGTGAGAGTAAAGTGGAGGAGGGAAGACTGATGCAGGCCACCTTGAATTCCCTGGAGGAAGGGCAGGATTAAGAAATGACTGAGTAAACAAATATTTGGTTCTGCTTATTTGTATCCACCCAACACCCACGTTGGCCTTTTTAAGTTGGAAGTTCCAGATGCGAAGTCCCCTGTCTCAGACCTCCAGACTGAGTGCCAAGAGAGACTAGATAGCTAGTCAGGCCCACTGACCTTTCTTCCTGTATCTACTCTTCTGCCACTGTCCCCTTTGAGATGCAGATTGTGTTCTCAGGGATCATTTCCCCTTCCTTTCTCTCACTCACATGCTGATGAAGACAAGCTCCCTACCTGCACGTACCAAGAGAGGGACATGTGGTCCCCTCTTGGGACCATGAGGCAGATGGGCCTCTCGCCATCTGCCTCCATCCTTTAGCTAGTAAAACGAGGTTGCACTTACCTGTAACCGTTGTTCATCGAGTGGTCTTCTGTGCAGGCACACATGTGGGACTGCACAGAAGCCACGACAATGAAAACGAGGTTGCACTTACCTGTAACCGTTGTTCATCGAGTGGTCTTCTGTGGAGGCACACATGAGGGACTGCACAGAAGCCACGGCAATGAAAACGAGGTTGCACTTACCTGTAACCGTTGTTCATCGAGTGGTCTTCTGTGCAGGCACACATGTGGGACTGCACAGAAGCCACGATAATGAAAACGAGGTTGCACTTACCTGTGCAATGAAAACGACAATGAAAACGAGGTTGCACATGTGGGACTGCACACAAGCCATGACGATGAATCTATCAATCTATGCTTTTTTCCTATCCAAAGTGTACTTCTCAAATAAAGAGAGAAGTATTTCTCTTCTAAACTTGCAACGGGGCTCTGTGTAGCTTGGTAAGCTGAGTAACCTGGTAAAGTGACGCTCCTGCATCTGTAGCTTTATCTAAGCACTCTGCTAACTAATGGTGGCTGGACTAACCACACCAGTTAACCATAATATTTTACACCTCCCAGGCAAAGCATCTATGTACCTGTCAGTTTTCCCGAGCAGGGGAAAACAATAACTCGGGGTGGGGGGTGATTTTCTGTGGGAAAACTGAGCAAAGAGAAAGAGCTATACATGCTACTCTTGTCCTTCAATACACAGATTCACAAGGGGACCCAGAATGCTATGGTTGCCAACTCTGATTTCCGGAGATCTGGAGGGAGAACTTGGGAACAGCAAGGATTTGGGGAAGTGCGGGGTGGGGGGTGATTTTCTGTGGGAAAACTGAGCAAAGAGAAAGAGCTATACATGCTACTCTTGTCCTTCAATACACAGATTCACAAGGGGACCCAGAATGCTATGGTTGCCAACTCTGATTTCCGGAGATCTGGAGGGAGAACTTGGGAACAGCAAGGTTTGGGGAAGTGTTGGGTATTACAAGTCGAAACCACTCAGCATATCTGGGGTTAAATGTTTGCTTATGTTACTCACAGGAAGTCACATGTTTCTCATGTAACCAATGTTCTTTAGATGTAGGAAGCCCGGGGATTTTCTCCCTGATCCAGGAATTTGATTGGGACTAAAGTGTCAAGGTGTATTACCATTTTATGGCTTCTCTTCCCGTCTTTGTTTTAGTGTTCTGAAGAAGAAGGAGAGCAGCCATTCTCCCTTCTAGTTTTGTCTTTGTAGAGTAAGGATGTAGCCGATTATGCTCTGTTGTTATTTTCATCCCAGTTACCTTTCCCATGCTAGAGTTTAGTAAAAACTTTATATTTTAATCACACATGGACTCTCAGTCTGAATTATTTTACTCTGGCTCTGCTGGACCATCTTATCTCTGCTAAATACCATTTTTTTCAATAACTCACTATCACCCAACAGGAAGAGATGGACCTCAGTGGGGTATAATGCCATCAATGATACCCTCCAAAGCAGGCATTCTCTCCAGGGGGACTGACCCCTTATAATCTGGAGAGCAGCTGTAACTCCAGGAGATCTCCAGGCCCCACCTGGAGGTTGACAACCTTACAGAACATCCTTCCTTGCACCCCCGCTGAGTTCACTCAGAGTTCCCAACCCCTCTCTGCCTCATTCTCCCTTCCTTCAAAAAACAAACGAACAAGCAAATAGCAGCACAGGGGAAATAGGCCAAAGAACAATAAACTGTGCTCAGTTAAAAAACACAAATCTTAGACCAACGTATCAAAATATAATATAGAGGGCACAGTCCGATGCAGTTCAAATAGTGTGATGAAATTAGATATAAAAAGCCATGTTGCACATCCAAAAGACACTGATATTTCAAGAAATCCAGGACCATGCCTGGTTTTCTACCAAGCCTTCTTCACAAGGATGGAACCCCAAGTCAAAATCAAAAAGATCTGAGCTGAAAGCAATTTTGCATAAGGAAAGAATGTGTTGGTGAAAGTTTTCCTTTGGGAGCAGAGGACTTGGGGTTCTGTCTTTGTGAAGAAGCCGGGTGAAACGCGGCCTGGTATAAGCTCACTCCCACGTAAAGGTGAGTATTGGAGGAACCTACATATAGTTCGTCCACCAGACTCCTGTGAATTCTTAAACCCTCCATTGGGACTATTTAAATTTTGCAGATCATGTTCTATGTTATTAGAGTTCTGGTGTATGTGTTGGTAAGAACCTGGGCGTGGTCCTGGATTTCTTAAATATCAGTGTCTTTTGGATCCTTCAAGCGATCAACTGATTACAATTCACCAGCCCGAGAACTATATTAAACTTTACAAGACAAGAGAGACTGCTTTCTCATCGGTTTCTGATGTCACAGAACAAAAAGCCACCTCTGTACTCGAGAAAGTAAAAAAAAGGGGGAAACTTCTGTTTTCTTCAAACAGGAAAATATAATGTGACTGATAACAAGACGTTATAATGGTACATCCAGCACATTCTAGGCTTCTCACTCCACCTTCTGCTTTATGTCGCAAATCTTGGCCACATCTCCAAAGCCAGCTTTTCCAAGGAGGGTACATAAACGTTTGCAATCTAAGTGCTTCAAGGGAGAATGGGGGAAAAGAAGTTTATTCCTATCCAAGGACTGTAGCTCTTTCTGCTTTGCATTTTCCAAAGCCAGATCAACTCCCAGGGGTCTGTTTGGCTACAAGTACAGTTTGCACTGGAACGTGTTAGTTCTACACAGTGACACGGGCAGCTGAGAGTTGCGAAACGTTTTGAAACAATTAAAATATCATGGAAAGAACCTGATGTGCTCAGCCTCAGGATACTAACTCCAAACTGGCTTTGAGCCCAGTCAGGCCCATAGCTTTGGTGGGGCATTTTGGGGCTCCGCCCCCTCAAATGCGAAGCACGCCCCACAACAACTCCTGTCCCCTGCCCCTCCCTCCCCCTCCTGTGACATTAAAAGGGCCCTCCAGCTGATCGGCGGGAGACAGAGTCGGCCCGTTATTGTTAAATTTAAGACTGTCGCCTTAGGGTGACAGCTCGACCTGTGAATTCTTAAACCCTCCATTGGGACTATTTAAATTTTGCAGATCATGTTCTATGTTATTAGAGTTCTGGTGTATGTGTTGGTAAGAACCTGGGCGTGGTCCTGGATTTCTTAAATATCAGTGTCTTTTGGATCCTTCAAGCTATCAACTGATTACAATTCCCCACCAGCCCGAGAACTATATTAAACTTTACAAGACAAGAGAGACTGCTTTCTCATCGGTTTCTGATGTCACAGAACAAAAAGCCACCTCTGTACTCGAGAAAGTAAAAAAAAGGGGGAAACTTCTGTTTTCTTCAAACAGGAAAATATAATGTGACTGATAACAAGACGTTATAATGGTACATCCAGCACATTCTAGGCTTCTCACTCCACCTTCTGCTTTATGTCGCAAATCTTGGCCACATCTCCAAAGCCAGCTTTTCCAAGGAGGGTACATAAACGTTTGCAATCTAAGTGCTTCAAGGGAGAATGGGGGAAAAGAAGTTTATTCCTATCCAAGGACTGTAGCTCTTTCTGCTTTGCATTTTCCAAAGCCAGATCAACTCCCAGGGGTCTGTTTGGCTACAAGTACAGTTTGCACTGGAACGTGTTAGTTCTACACAGTGACACGGGCAGCTGAGAGTTGCGAAACGTTTTGAAACAATTAAAATATCATGGAAAGAACCTGATGTGCTCAGCCTCAGGATACTAACTCCAAACTGGCTTTGAGCCCAGTCAGGCCCATAGCTTTGGTGGGGCATTTTGGGGCTCCGCCCCCTCAAATGCGAAGCACGCCCCACAACAACTCCTGTCCCCTGCCCCTCCCTCCCCCTCCTGTGACATTAAAAGGGCCCTCCAGCTGATCGGCGGGAGACAGAGTCGGCCCGTTATTGTTAAATTTAAGACTGTCGCCTTAGGGTGACAGCTCGACGAGGGCGCCATTCTGACCGGCCTCGTCCCCTCCTCGCCCTGCACAGGAAGCCTCCCTTGCCAGCTTCCTGCTCCATCCCCGGCAAGAGACTCCCCTCTTTGCAGCCCCCCAGACAGAAAGAGAAGGAGGCGGGGGGGACAGGCGCAGGGAACAGCCCGGGACGACGGGAAAGTGCCTCTCACCCTCTGCCACCCCTGCCCCTGCGGTCTCTTTGGAGCTCCTTTTGCAGCCTGGTACAGGCCCCCTCCCCCTCCCCTCGAGCAATACCCCCCCCCACATGCATTTGCAGCTCGTCCTCTTGGCCCGCCTGCTGTGGCTCCAGCACCCACCCCCGCCCCACATGGGGGGGGGACGCCAAAATGTATCCTTGCCCAGTGGGTGAAAAGTCCTGAGGCCATCACTGGTGGGAGCACATGGCCTGCCAATCAGCTGGAGGGCCCTTTAAATCTTGCAGCTGCCCCTCTCCCTCCCCTCCTCCGGAATTTAAAGGGCCTTCCAGCTGGTCAGCGGGCCCCTTAAATCTTGCAGGAGGTGAAGCAGAAGAAGAGGCGATTGGATTTATACCCCGCCCTTCACTACCCAAGGGAGTCTCAGAGCGGCTGACAAACTCCTTTCCCTTCCCCTCCCCACAACAGACACCCTGTGAGGTCGGTGGGGCTGAGAGAGCTCTGACAAAAACTGCTCTTTCAAGGACAGCTCTTGTCAGAACTAGGGCTTGCCCAAGGTCATCCAGCCAGGTGCAAGTGAAGGAGTGGGGAATCAAACCCAGTTCTCCCAGATTGGAATCCACACACTTAACCATTACACCAAACTGGGAGATGGATGGCTGCCAGTGCTGTTTTTCCAGTGGGGGCTGCCCGTGGCTGATCTCCGAGTGGCAGTGTTTTTCCCCCCACTGAACTATTGGGGAAATGACAGGGACGCATTCTGTAAACGTTCTGTCCTGTCTTCTCTTTGTTCCTTTTCCTGGGCCTCCATCCACACGGAGATGGCTCTCCAATCCCCCGTCATTGTCACCACAAATGAAGAGCCGTTTGCACTGGCAGCAGAGCATCCACGCCAGAGTTCAATGGTAACTTTCCTCCATTCGTCCCTATTTTCCCTATTTCCCCCCCTGAATTTTTTCACCCTGGAGGGCTTTTTAAAAAAACCAGTAACAGCTGTTGCATTATGAGACAATAAGAGTACAACAATCTACCTGTGAGATTCAACCCCTCTGGTTGTTCCAGCATCTCTCTATGCTTTGTTTAGAAGTGAGTACCATCGGTTACCCAGTATCAGTACTAAGACCTGCCGGTTGTAACACTGCCAGAACAATACATAGATTTGCAGTGCAGGAGGGATGAGAGTTTGAAGCAACTTACAACAGCGGATCAAAGCACAGTTTAGAAGACCATTCAAAGGTTCTCTAATCAATTATATAACCAAGTATAAGTGCATCCTTCCTGTTCACGGGTAACGTGGAAACTAAAAACATGACAGACTACCCAGCCACACTAGGAGCATTGTTCCTCACACAGCTCTTCAGAGGGGAAGTGGATTCTTTAGCAGGCGGTAGACCCAGTCCAGAAACAAGAGCCAAATAAATCAAAAGCAGGCATTACTTTCCCCTGCTGTCTGTGACAGAGGATACATGAGTCATTTCTTAACACTGCTTCAACCACGCTGCACTTTCAAGCCAAGCCTCCTTGATAGCCGGTGGTCCAAGAGGGCAGTGCTCGATAAAGTTGCCCACCTGAAGATCTCCAAAAGAAGGTACCATAAAACAATTGTTTCCTTTCCTAGACCGTACCAGCATGTGAACACATAGAATCATAGAATGTTAGAGTTGGAAGGGACCTTGCAGGTCGTCTAGTCCAACCCCCTGCACTCTGCAAGAGCATAGCCAAAAGATAGCCCTACATACCTACATACCTACAACCTGCCTCAGACTGAGTCAGACTGTTGTTCTATCAAGGTCACTATTGTCTCTCCTGGGTCCCAGTAAAGGCCTTCCACATCACCTGGCCCTTCTCAGTGGCGATGCCGGGGACTGAACCTGGGACCTCCTGCATGCCAAGCAGATGTTCTACCACTGAGTCACGCCCCCTCCCTCACATTTGTCAAGGTGTGGCACCTCTGTCCTCTCCACCACAGGCTTGTCAAGGAGCTGGACCCAGAGCCTCTTACGCTCAAAGCAAGAATCACGTGCCCATGCCAACACGCCTGGCATCAGTCATCTATTGAAGCTGAAGTGTGTTAAAGCTCTTTCCCGCAGTTACAGTGTGTGTCTCTAATTTTGCCCAAGAATCCTCAAAATAATGAACAGGTAGCAAGCCTGGAAGGGGGGGGGGGTGAAAAGGTAACAACGTGGTGCCCCCCACTGTGTAAATGACTGCTGTGCTAGGGTTGCCAACCTCCAGGTGGTGGCTGGAGATCTATGGCGATTACAACAGATCTCCAGGCGACAGCGATCGGTTCACCTGGAGGAAAGGGCTGCTGTGGAGGGTGGACTCTAGGGCATAAGACCCCTCTGGAGTCTCTCCCCTCCCCAAAACATGCCCCCCCTCGGGCCCCACCCCTGAAATCTCCCGGTATTTCCCCAACCCTGTGCTGTGGCTGTCCTGCTCTGAGAGCCTCTGCAAACAGGGGTTTGAATCCCCGTCTGCAATCAAGCAAATGCACAAGGCAGGAAGCAGCTCGTGAGAGAGGGAGCCCCCCCAGGGAACACCCGTGACCCCTCCCAGGCCCCTCCCAGGGATTCTGCATGCCAGAGGATTCAAGCCCCCGCCCCGCCCCCGCCACAATTCTGCTGAGAGGGACTTGCTGCCTCCCCAGATGAACGCATGGTGGATACTTCCCTGTGCATTCATAATATTAAAACAGGCAGGCAGCCTTTGCAGCCCAAATGATATGAAGGCAGCGATATGCAGCCCACAGCGGCTTCCAGAGGTCAGCTTCTCTGTCCCATGCAAAAAGCCCTTTCTTTTTACAGCAGAGCACGTAGTGGGCCAGTATCATACTACAGGCAGAGAAGCAAAAGCAAATCGACTGCCCCCATAAGTAAACCCTTAGAAATCTGCATACACACACGCAAGTCTGCAGTTTGGGAACAGAGCACATGGATGACGCATACAATGTCCTGGGTTCAGCCCTCAGTCTCTCCTGTGAAAAGGTATCGGGATGCAGGGCCGGGCACTGCCAGGGAGTGGCAGAAAGCCAGCCACAGATGCCAGGGCACAGGCCTTCATTACGTCGGGACTGGCCCCAGCTCTTTGCTGCCTGGTATTCAGGGTCTGTGGTTCCTCAGTTCTTTTTTAGGGGCTGTGACAGAAAAGGAGAGACAGGGTGGGGGGAGAGGGGCTTCTGACGTGGACCTGTCAGCTTCCCCCAGCAAGTTAGAAAGCCCCTCCCCCCTGCCACGGTGTCCCCTTTAAATCTCAGCTCTAGTGGTTGTGTCCTTTAAAGGGGGGGGGGGGCAGGAACCTATTAGAAAGATGACAGAATTGATGCTACGGCAGCTTTGCCTAATCAGGGCCCCGATCAGACACAGAAGCTGCCGCAGGAGCGGCACGAATGCCGGGCGGATTATGAGGGCGCAATCACACAGCAACATCTGGCCAGCGTAGCGCACCCGTCGCAGCCGGCCGAAGATGCAGAGTAAAAAGTTACCTCGTAAAGTCCATGAAAAGTACTGAGACGTACTAGTGATTTCAGCTCTCATACTTTATTTCAGCTCAGAACAAGACGAGAGTAACCCGCTCGCAGGCTGGTTTATATGTGCACAACCCCGCACCCTAAACACACCCACACACAAGTGATTGGCTATTTACAGTGGCCGAGAGTTCCGTAGACTCTCAGCCGGGAGCCTAGCCTGCCGATAGGTGCCGGCTAGGATCCGCTTGTCCCATTGTTACTGAGAGCGAAGCTCGGTCGCTTCACCTGACCGCATGGTGAAATGGCCGAGCACGCAGTCTGAGATGGATACATTACAGTCCACTAGCAAACGGCTTGCCACGGGTCGCTGACGGACTCCCTTCGTGTGATCGCTCTAGCGCGCTCCTCTTGCATCGTTGGAGCGTGCCGGGAACGTGTGCCAAGGAAGGAAACTGCCATTGCCGAGGAAGGAAACTGCCATCGCGTCGGATCGCGTTTGCAGTGGGACACACTGTGCCGGCGCAAAAAGCCACGCCTCCCCCTGCGCGCGTTTCCTATCACGTGTTACCGGGACCCAGGTCACTTAAAAAAAAAAATACTGCTCTAATAGCACTTTGTCCAAATGTGTTACTCTTTGCCCAAATATATTATTCCTCACTCAAAGAGTAATTAACATGTGGAATTCAGTGCCACAGGAAGTGGTGGCAGCTACATACAAGCATAGACAGCTTCAAGAGGGGATTGGATAAACAAAGGAAGCAGAGGTCCATCAGTGGCTATTAGCCACAAGGTATAGATGGAACACTGTGCCTGGGGCAGTGACGCTCTGTATTCTTGGTGCTTGGGGGGGGGGCAACAGTGGGAGGGCTTCTGGAGTTCTGGCCCTGCTGGTGGACCTCCTGATGGCACCTGGTTTTTGGCTCCTGTGTGACACAGAGCGTTGGACTGGATGGCCCACTGGCCTGTTCCAGCATGGCTTCTCTTATGTTCTTAGTTTTTGGATGGGATTTCAGCAGAGGAGAGAACACTCCTGCCTCCTGTGTCAGCAGGCCAGCAGGCCAGCATTACATAAGAACATAAGAACATAAGAGAAGCCAATGTTGGATCAGGCCAATGATCCATCCAGTCCAACACTCTGTGTCACACAGTGGCCAAAAATACCAGGTGCCATCAGGAGGCCCAGCAGTGGGGCCAGGACACTAGCAGCCCTCCCACTGTTGCCACCCCAAAGCACCAAGAATACAGAGCATCACTAGCCCCAGACGGACAGTTCCTATCTATACCTTGGGGCTAATAGCCCCTGATGGACCTCTGCTCCATATGCTTATCTCCATATACTTATTACAATCCTCATTATTTTGTTTCTTGTGAAGTTGTGTCCTCTCACTCTTGCCTGCTATGTGTGAATCTTGCGTCCGGTGTCATGTTTCCACTATATTTACAGGACAATCCTGAAGTTGGACACTTTGGTATGCTGCTGATACTGGAGGGTTGCCAGTGAAGTTAGTTGGTATCTGATGCTATCCCCGTGGAGGAACAGACATTTTTAAACAGAACTGGGGATTTAGCAACAGTATTGGAGTCTGTAGGGACAATGACAACACGCATCAATCACAGAGTGGCCTATATGGAAAGAGTCAACTGATACGCATGGATGCTGGCACACCTCCGTGACATCTCGATGCTCCGCCCAGCTTTAAAACAGAACAAAGGAAACGGACAGGATAGGTTTGCACTGTGCAGCCTCAGGTCTGTTGGGCTAGTGGAGGGACTTTCCTCCAGCAGAAGGAGCCTTGTAGCAAGAAGTCACCACCTTCCGCTTCAGGACAGCACTTCCCCTAGCAGAACAGACCCACGGGTGCCCAACCAGTGATGGTTATTTCCCTTCTGGGAGCAATGTCTGGGTAGTTATGGACACAAAGTCTAATGGACTGCAAGACAGGCACTCAAGAAAAATCACAGGGAAGGGGGAGGAGACAATTGGGAAAGCCCCCCACCCACCCAGTCACTGGGGCAAGATAGGGAGGGGCTGTGGCTCAGTGGCCGAGCCTCTGCTTGGCCTGCAGAAGGTCCCAGGTTCAACCACTGGCATCTCGAGTTAAAAGATCTGGCCGTAGGTGAGGTGAAAGACCTCTGCCCGAGACCCTGGAGAGCTGCTGCCAGTCTGAGGCTACGGTCAGATGTGACATTTGGCGCAGTCGGGAAGCGCTCCTATTTCATCCGTTGGTTTTTGGAACGGAGTCGCTCAATCAGACACCCAAGTATATTCTGTTCCGCTGTGGGATCAGCCCGTCACTGCATGATCAGACAGCGTGGAAGGGAGAGGGTTTTTATTTGTTGCCTGCTTTTGCGCGTGTGCATAAACGAGGGTGCAGTTTTTTGCACATGCGCTTTCCAACTTCTGGGAGTCAATTCTCCACTCTGACCGCTCGCTGATCCTTCCACAGAGCACTGTTCACAGTAAGCCGTAGTCACCTGACAAAGATCACTCCCTTTCCTGCTCGCTTTCAAAGCTGGCCTAGAGATGGGGACGATTATGCGGTCATGTGCATATCGCTAAGCGAGCAAAATAAATGGCGCCCAGTTGGGGTGGAATGAGCAAACCATCCTGATGGCCTGAGAGTGTGCTTGAGTGATCAGACTAGGGAAAATCCGTCTGTGGCCTGTCGGCAAGCGTTAGGACTGGAGTTTCCCAGGTGTCTTTTTACTCCTTTTCAGGAGCAGACCAGGACGGGGAACTGACAACTGTGGAACCTTTCACAGATGTTGCTGTCTTCTTCTTTTTTTTACACATCTTTTTTATTTTAAAGACAAACACAACACAAACACACACACATACATATACAGGGGGATTCCATTACATCACTGAGTTACGTACATAATTGAATACTTCATACCATACTTAAGCAATTATTTACCATGTTCCACCTTGTATTTTTATGTCAGTCTTTTGCATATGTTTAAAAATAAAGTTTTTTATACTGTCCTGTAAGGTTGAATGTCTATGCATTTTATCTGTTGTCTTCTTCAATCCATTCCTAGAATCTTGACCAACACAGACGTTGCTGTCTGATCGTGCACTTTAGATCCGTCAGGCATCGGGTTCAAAGTCGGATCTAAAGGCACGTCTGACAGCGGCCTGAGTAGACAGTACTGAGTCCCAAGGGTCTGATTCAACAGAAGGCAGCTTTGTGTGTGTTCATGTGTGAGGGCTAGATGCCTAGCTTCCTCCTCCTCCCCTTGTTCCAAACCTTGGAGGTCAAGGGCCACAGTGCAAAGGCCATGTAAGCATTTATTTCAAAGCCTTGTACCCATCTCTCTACTCAGAGTAGCACTGAAAGTGGCTTACATTTAAAAACAGGCTAAACACCACCAAAGGGAAGGGGAGGCATGCCGACGGGGAATACTAAATAGGACTAAATTGATGCAAGCAGTAAATGCAGCCATACAAACAGCGGTCAGCAGTACAAAGCAGTAGACAATCTCGATCAGCACTGTTGAGAAAAGCCCTCCACCTAGGGAAGCCATCTTCAAGGCAGGGCCTGGAGATCTCCTGGAATCACAGCTCATCTCCAGACTGCAGAGATCAGTTCCCCCGGAGAAACTGGCTGCTTTGGAGGGGGGACTCTCTGGCACTGGACCCCACTGAGGTCCCTGTCCTCTTCAGGCACACACACACCCCAAATCTCCAGGAGTTTCCCAACCTGGATCTGGCAAAAAGAAAAAACCAAAACCCTCTGCTAGTGACTAGGGGGGACCTGGGCAACCCTAATTTTAACTGCTATACGTTAATGTTTTTCTGCATTTACTTCCCGCTGATTGCCTTGAGTATTTCTTGAGCACGGCAACTCATAAACTGGACAGCCAGTTTGGTGTAGTGGTTAAAGTGCGCAGACTCTAATCTGGGAGAACCGGGTTTGATTCCCCACTCCTCCACTTGCAGCGGCTGGATGACCTTGGGCAAGCCATAGTTCCAACAAGAGCTGTTCTTGAGAAAGAGCCGTTTCTGTCAAGAGCTCTCTCAGCCCCACCTACCTCACAGGGTGTCTGTTGTGGAGAGGGGGAGGGAAAGGAGTTCGTAAGCCGCTCTGAGACTCCTTTGGTAGTAGGCTTGCCAAGTCCCCCCGGGAGGCGGGGAAAACCCCGCCCCAGAGGCCCGTTCCCCGCCGCCGCCAGATCGGACCCCGGGGGGAGCCCCACCCCGACAAGCGCGTCACCCGGAAGTGACGCTGGGGACGGGGCCACGGTCATCTGAGGGAAAACTCTATGGTTTTCCCTTGGATGGTCATGGCCCCGCCCCCAGCATTCTGTGTGTTTCTGTTGCCGCTAGTGATTTCTAACAAAGAACGGGAGAAAAGGTTAATAAAAAGCTTTGGTGGGCTTGCTAGCTACTGGGAAGGGGACCTATGTGTAACCAGTAAGGAAGGCGATCTCAGAATGTCTGACCTAAGGGAATAATGAACTACAACTCCCATTATGCATTATCTTAAAGCTAAAGGACCTATTTTCCTGCTCTAATACAAACCGCTTGCTATGCTTTACTGTATATCCTGCTGGGGCAGCACAGAATCATCCTAAAGACTCACAGACGATTTGCTCATCGAGTCAACCAGTCCGCTTGGACTCTCTGAAATTCACATGGAAGACTTTTTCTTTAACTTGAGATGCCAGGCGTGCCAATTTGGGATGCCATACCCACAAAACATGGCTGTATCATTCAGCTATGATCCCTGCCCACAGTTGGAAGTACAGGCCAGGAAAGTAATAGTTCAGTCCCGACAAAATTGTTGCTTTTGCATTTCCACCTACTGTCTCATAAATCTACTGGTGGAGGGGGGATGTGGGAAATGGATTAAAACTGGCCTGTTCTCTGCTTTTACAGTGCACAGAGGGCTACTTTTAAGGGTTTGGATTGGGATGCTGTGGTGATGGGCTTTGAAGATAATTGTTTGTGGTTTAGGGCTCATGGTATCTTGAATTACTATGCATGAGGGACACATTGAGATGTACAGGCCCTGGCGTCAGCAGTAGCTTCAGTCTTCTTCTTTTTAAATCCCCGTAGGGATATTTTTTATTTTGCATATACTACAAACTACAAAGAAATATAGGGGAGGGACTACAACTAGGGATAAAGAAAAGCAAACCACACTAGACTAAAACCCCAAGAGAAGGAGATCTTTTCACTGTTAATAAATATGTTAGTACCATTAGTTTTATTATCACAATATCAGTGTTCCCTCTAAGCTGAGTTAGTGTGAGCTGGCTCACAGTTTTTTAGCCTCTGACTCACACATTTTTGTCTTAGCTCAGGAAGGAGGGCTCCAGAGTTAACTAATTTATGCAGTAGCCAAATAGCTCGCTCATAACTTTAATGCCGGTAGCTCGCAAAGTAGAATTTTTGCTCACAAGACTCCACAGCTTAGAGGGAGCATTGCACAATATACTTGTTGAGTTCTTGCTTATAACAATTCGCTTCTTGTATGTTATTTTGTTAGTTGTTATGAGAGCAGTAGCTTCAGTCTTGAGAGGGACTGTGGGTGGAATTTGGAAGAAAAAGAGGGTAGAGAGGAGAGACCCACAGGCATAGGGAGTTTGCCAGAGAGAGAGGGATAGCTGCCTTGAATTGAAAGGGAAGGCAGGATATATGTATCTTTAAGAAATGAAATAATAAGGCTTTATAGAATCAGTGAGCTGAAGAGAAGAAGTAGACAAAGACCCTACAGAATATAAAAGGTGCCCTCCATTCAAAACAGCTTATTTTGCTGGAATTCAAGGATGCCGCCGCCCACAAAATTCTCCCAGCTATATCTCATTTGTGCAATGCATTTAAATGTATGCATTTTTTTTTTAATGGCCATTGATGGGTGGTATAATAAATACCCATATGGCCACCCTCATTAAAATCTACAGAACAGCCTTGAGATCTTTGCCAAATCTCTTCCTGTTGACATGTTCAGCTTAGGAATTCCATCTCTGGCCTGGGAAATTCCTGGAGATTGTGAGGCAGTGATATATGAGGGTCAAGCTAACAAAATAAGTTATTATAAAAATACAAATATTGATTATGGTGTACACATTAGTAAAAGATAACATAGGTTAAAATAAATGATCTAGGTATAGGGCTGCCAAATGGGGGCGGGTGGCGGGTAAACCCCCGCTTTGGAGGCCCGATTTCCACCGCCACGGAATCGGGCCCCGGGGGGAACTCCGCCCCCCGAAGCGCAGCATGGCACGACGACGGACAGCTCCCGGAGCGCGGCGAGGCTCCCCCGCCGGTGAGTAAAATTCACTTGGCAACCCTATCTAGATATCAGACTCTTAAAACTTTTTACACACAGAGCTGAAAGTTTTACATATACAATGGATGGGTATATCTTATGACCAGTAGACCATACGCGCTTTGGCCCCTTAGGGCCTTCCTCAGTGGTCAATATTATGATTGTAAAACAACACAGATCCAGAAATAAATACATGAACAAAGATTTTCTTTAGAGTCAGGTGTTGCTTTCTCATGTGAGGTGCAATTGCTAAACGTTTACATAGTAGGCCAGGGATAATCAACTTGATTACTACCTCTGATGAGAGAGACACACATCTGGACACATTGGATATTTGTTACCAGAACAATTTGGAGAGCATGTGCCGTTACCATGGGGAAGGATTTCAACTAGCATCTACGGTATACCATAGAGTGCCCACTGGACCTGCCATTTTCTCGAGGGAAACGGGGGAACTGATCTCTGTAGTCTGGCCCCCTGTGGGACCCCTAGTTCAGTTGGCAGCCTGTGGTTGAATTCTCAGAGTACCCAAGTCAGATCTGAAAGAGTACACAGGTTAAGATCAACTATGAGTTGGTCTGGACATCTCCTGGAATGGCAACATCTTCCGAGGACAGGGGTTGGCTCCCCTGGAGTAAATGGCTGCTTTGGAGAGCGGACTCTACGGCATTATAACTCACTTGAGTTCTCTTCCCTCCCCAAACCCCACCTGCCTCAGGTTCGACCACCCCAAATCTCCAGGAATTTTGCCATCTGGAGTTGGCGACCCTATGTGAATGAGCCAGGGCTCTTTTTGAAGAAATATCCCAGCAGGAACTCATTAGCATAATAGGCCACACCCAACAGCAGAAACTCATTAGCATATTGGGCCACACCCCTGACAGCACAGCTCATTAGCGAATTAGGCCACACCCACATGTTACCAGAAGTGTGGTTATCCAGCCACACCCACCTTTTGCTTCTTATTCGGTTTACCTTGTTTATTGTCAAAACCCAGGGCCTTTTTTTGTAGCAGGAACTCCTTTGCATGTTAGGCCACACACCCCTAATGTAACCAATCCAAATGAGTTTCTGCTGTTGGGTGTGGCCTATTATGCTAATGAGTTCCTGCTGGGCGTGGCCAACTTGGGAGCCAGCCGGAACTCCGTTCCTGTGCGTTCCTGCCCAAAAATAGCCCTGTGAATGACTGACCAGAATTTTCCCCACTGAATCCTGCTCAGCCTAAAACAGGGCTAGGCAAATGGTCTGGCACACATGTGGAGGGCAAATGCAATGTCCACCTGCAAAGACGTTGATGTCCTGGCAAAGAGGGGGTCCTGGGTGAGACACACGAGACCTGGGAATGGGATCCCCAACGTGATGCCTGTGGGTGGCCATGGTTCCCGCCAGTACTTTTCCTGGCACTTGCCAAGTGTTTACAGGAGTGGGTGTGGCCAGGTGGGGCTTTGGCCCAGCAAGGCTTCGGATTGGCCACTGGAGATTTGATTGCCTGTGCACATTCTTTTAAGTGTTGCTTTGGCAGTCGCTGCCGCCACAGCACAAGGAATTATTGGAGGAATATCTCAAAGATGTATAACATAATTATTAATATATAAGCTCTATGTGTTAAATGGTTAAATAGTGTTGGTGTATAAAAGAAACAATTCTATCTATGTAAAATTTAAACAGTGATAACGAGTACATGTTCCATAATTGTTGCATGTTTATCGTATGTTAGTTTTCTCTTGTAGTTATTGTCTTTCTTTTTCTTATCTAGAAAATTAAAAAAACCTTTAATTTAAAAAAGGGAATTTCACTGTGTGACTGAGGGTAAACTGTGGTGGCCGTTTTGTGGCGGCCATTTTGTCGTTGCAACCACCATGCTGTGTCAGAATTCCGAAGGGGCTCACAGGCTCAAAAAGGTGGGGGACGTCTCCCCACTAGACGGCAGTTGGCGAGACACGCTAGGAACAAGGTGAGCACCTGTGGCACCAGTGGTTCCTCACGGGCCTTACCCTGGACCTGTCAGAAGCTGCACGGGTCCCAGAGGTGACGGCAGACCCCCCCATTTCCTTCTCTGACATTGCTGGCTTCAGCAGCACTGCCAGTGCCTCCAGCCCTGCATCCCAAGCAAAATAGTCTGGCGTGTTAGGATTTCCTAACGTCCTGGCACTGTCTGCCCTGCTCTAAACAGTGAGCCCACATGGGAGATTACCACACCGTTCAGTGGATCTGTGTGGGAAAGGCATTGAAACACTGCAGTAGCTGTGGTGATTGCTGGAGTGAGCAACTCAGCATGCCTGGACACCGGGGGGCGCTACATCACTCTAAGGGTGCACAGGCGTTATGTCCTTGAATGGGATGCCTCTCTTTGTCTTAACCTGGGAGCTGCCCTGGCCCGTAGCCACAGTGGGGCTATTGGCGGCTCCGCCCCTTCCTTAAAGGGCCTGCCCCCTTCCTTAAAGGCCCCCCTCTTCTTAAAGGCCCTCCTGCTTCTCCCCAAAAGCATTTAACGGGATTTAAAGTGGGGAGCAGGTGGCCTGCCAATCGGCTGGAGGGCCCTTTAAATCTTGCAGGAGGGAGGGAGAGGGGCGTGCACCACCACCCCTGTCATTATGGCAATTCCATGGCAGCCCCACCAGAAAAGAATTTGCCCCACAAGCCACAACAGCCTGGCTACGGGCCTGGATCTTCTCTCTGACTCCTCTCTCTCACTTTGTCCTCTCTCTGCACATGGCCTTCCACGAAGACACAGGTCTCTGATAGTCTCTCCTGTAGAGACAGTGTCCTCTTTTTGTAGCAGGAACTCCTTTGCCTATTAGGCGACACACCCATAATGTAGCCAATCCTCCAAGAGCTTACAGCGCTCTTCTCACAGGGGCTACTGTAAGCTCTTGGAGGATTGGCTACATTAGGGGGGGTGTTGCCTAATATGCAAAGGAGTTCCTGCTACACAAGGAGCCCTGGCCCTCACCCTCCCACACACGTGATGCCGGACAAGTTGGCCATTTGCAAAAGGGAGAGTTCTCTTTAGATTAGGCTTCCCTTTCTTCTTTTGTACCTGAAGGCAGGCCGGGGGGGGGCTCTGCAACTTACCTGGCTGCTTCTTGCTCTGACTGAGGGCTGCTGGGAGCAGGGGGTGGGGCTTGTTGCATCGGCCTGCCCCCTGGGCTCCTTACTGCCGGAGCTCCGCTCCTGTGTATTCCTGCATGAAATGTCCCCTGGATTTAAGTACCCCCCCCCTATATTTTTAAAAACATGTCATATTTTTCTGCACTCCTGGGGAGTACCCCAAGTGTGCAGGAATATCTGTTGACCCTCCACATCCCCCAGATCTGTGGAAATAAGTATCCGCACATAGGCGGCATGTTGGGAATTAGATATATAGATAAGTAATACACAAGACCTGATGTGAACTGGAGCTGCTTGAATAAATGAAAGTTTACCTTTTTTTGCAATATACTTCTTGGTAGTTTTTTTTTACTGCACTCAGTGACCGGGGAAACCCTGCTATATTAACCAAATACCCCAATAGTGATCCTCAGCCTGAGTGGCTGAGAACTTCTTTGCAAGAGGAAAGCTGAAAACAGAACATTAAAACGGGCGCTTTATTAGGCTTGCCAGCTCTGGGTTGGGAAATTCCTGGAGATTTGGGGCTGTAGTCTAGAGAGGGCTGGATTTGGGGGGGGAGTAGTAGTTTGGTGTTGTGGTCAGGAGCGCGGACTCTAATCTGGGAGAACCGGGTTTGATTCCCCACTTCTCCACATGCAGCTGCTGGTGTGACCTTGGGTCAGTCACAAGTTATCTTGTTCTTGAAAGAGCTCTCTCAGCCCCACCTACCTCACAGGGTGTCTGTTGTGGGGAGGGGAAGGGAAAGGAGATTGTAAGCCGCTCTGAGACTCTGAGTGAAGGGTGGGGTATAGATCCAATCTCTCTCCTCTCTTCTTCTTCAGTGGGGTATATTGCAGTAGAGTTCACTCTCCAGGGAACTGATCCCTGTCATCTGGAGATCAAGTGTAATCAGGGCTATTTTTGGGCAGGAACGCACAGGAACGGAGTTCCATCTGGCTCCTGAGTTGGCCACACCCAGCAGGGAACTCATTAGCATAACAGGCCACACCCAACAGCAGAAACTCATTAGGATTGGCTACATTAGGGGTGTGTGGCCTAACATGCAAAGGAGTCCCTGCAACAAAAAAGGCCCTGGGTTTTGACAACAAATAAGGTAAACAGAATAAGAAGCAAAAGGTGGGTGTGGCTGGATGACCACACTTCTGGCAACACGGGGGTGCAGCCTAATATGCTAATGAGCTGTGGTGGCAGGGTGTGGCCTAATGTGCTAATGAGTTTTAGCTGTTGGGTGTGGCCTGTTATGCTAATGAGTTCCTGCTGGGCTTTTTCTACAAAAAAAGCCCTGGGTGTAATTCCAGGAAATTGTCAGAACCCACAGCCTTTTCGGCGCAAAGCAGGAAAAGCACAGAAAGGAATGCAGTAGCAATTAACCAGACACAGACCGAGCTCCCCAACCCCCATGGCAGCGTAGCTGACAGAAATCTCTAGGCCCCACCTGGAGGTTGGCAACCCTCCTCTTTGTGCCAGCCAGCTCAGAGAGGGCCAGCCTTAAGACTATCACCCTGTGGTTCTCTTCCCAAGGCCGTGGCCAGCCCACATAATGTGCTGATTCACAGCTTTAAAAGGGAAGCGCATCCAAGATTCTTTCCTGTCTGTCTGAATTGCCATTATTTTGGGGCACAATGGAGGTGTGTCCCCCCCCCCCGGCTATGACCGCCTTTAGATCACACTTGAAAATAATCTTGCCCGGCACTGTTAGAGCATTAAGCTAACAAAACGCTTTCCTGAAAGGTAGCCTTGAGAAGGCGGCGGAGGAAGCCAGCCCGCTAAAAGGTTACTTGTTGAAGCGACCCACAAAGGGTCTTTGTCTAAGGGGTGACTGGGTGGAAGACCTTCCTCGAAGACTGGTCTGTCTGGTCCCACATTGCAGTCATAATCGGAATATCTAAGTTTTTCCTACAGACCTCGTTTTGTCTGCAGGCATCACGCATAAACATAGACCGCACTGTATCAGCTCCACACACTTCAAGAGGGTTGCTTATCAAGGCTCCCGGGTTAACAGAAGCCAGCTTTGTCCTCCCCGGTCTGTCCACATTTTATCCTACCAGCCAAGTGCCCATCATTACGACAGGCATGATAAAATGGAGGGGGGGGTTGTGGGGAGGAGAATATTATGGGGTGGGGGATGAGGTGGGGGGGGATGCCCTCCCCACAACGCTGTCTCGAAGAGCAGGGTTTAGTTGGTCTCCATACAGATGGACGGCAGCCATTCACTTCTTTGGGACAAAGGAAAGAGGCGGGGGCAGGAGACTCCCCGTGGGTCAGAAAGATCCCTGCCCCTCAGAAAAGCCTCTGGGAGAAGGGTTAGAGTGGGAGAGCTCTGGCATCTAGGCTGAACCTGAAGAGAAAGCTGGAGAAGATGCGAGGCCCAGGTGGGAAGCCACGTTGGTCGTCTACAGCGCGGGGGGGGGGTTTCGTCAAAGAGGGGGGGGGGGGGGGGGAATGGCAGCTAGGCGCTCCACTATACTTTGTGGAGATTGGTCCCCATAGGGTATAATGGAGAATCAATCTGTGGGTATCTGGGGCTCTGGGGGCGTTGTTTTTTGAGGTAGAGGCACCAAATTTTCAGCATAGCTGTTAGTACCTCTCCTGGGGGGAAAATCCCAAGTTTTAAAAAGATTGGATCAGGGGATCTAATTCTATGAGCCCCCCAAGAAGGTGACCCCATCCTCCACTATTTCCAATGGAGGGAAAGCATTTAAAAGGAATGCTTTCAAGAGGAATGCTTAAATGTGACGGCCAGAACTCCCTTCTGACTTGTCAGCCTCACCTGGCAACCCTAGTGGCATCACAAAAGCGATGTCACATCCTTGCTCCTGGCTTCATCCCCAAAGTCTCCCAGCTCCACACCCAAAGTCCCCAGATATTTCCTGAGTCAGACCTGGCTACCCTAAACCAAGATCATTTCCCCTGGAGGAAAACGGCCGCTTTGAAGGGGGGACTATATGTGTTTATACCCAGCTGAGGTCCCTCCCTCCCCTTCCCCTCCCCAAACCCCACCCGCCCCAGGCTCCACACACCCCAAATCACCAGGAGTTTCCTAACTTGGAGCTAGCAATCCTAGTTCCAGACATGGAAATCTGGTTTGCACCTTGGTGACTCTGGTTGGTGGGCCCTGGGGTGGAACCTAGTGAGACAGAAAAGTCCCGCATAACAAAGCCGCCTCCCCCCATGACGGTGGCTCCCCCGGGACAAAGCAGGATAAAGCTTGATGAATATACAAAGCTCTTCAAGCATTTGAGCATTCTTATGTCTAAACATTTTTAAAGAATATAAATAAGTAGTAGAGATGCTACATCATTGTAGGGGGGAAAGGACACACAATTATATGTCTGTCCACTATATAATAGGGTAGTTTTGCATTAGATTACTTGAAAATCACAGCTATGAACATATGAAGCTGCCTTATACTGAATCAGACCATCAATCCATCAAAGTCAGTTGTCTCCTCCAACTGGCAGTCCCTCTCCGGGGTCTCGGGGAGAGGTCGTGCACATCACCTCCTACCTAATCCTTTTAACGGGAGGTGCTGAGGATTGAACCTGGGACCTTCTCCATGCCAAGCAGATGCCCTGCCACTGAGCCACAGCCCTCCCCAACTCCCCAAGATTCAAGGCCGGTAGCAACAGCTGCGGTAGTTTCAGTTTATTGTATTGACCATGGGTCATAATAGTATATAACATATATAGTATATAACATATATATTATTGTATTGACCATGGGTCATAATAGTACATAACATAATCTTCCATATACTAAAACTGCAAAATTAGCAAAATGAACAAAATGAATTAACAGAATTGCAAATATAATACAGGACTAAGCCATATAAAATCAGCCCAGTTTAAAAAGCTTAAAAAGTTCAAAACAATTTTAACTCTTTATTATAGCTATTATTCCATATAGTTCGATCTAATCCTTCTTGCCGCTAATGAAAACAAAGGGACTCCATTAGAAACAGAAGTATCCTCATCTGCAAGCAAAAGTATTACTTTTTCCCAGTCTGAAGCTCCTTCACACATGGGTAGAATATCAGTAATAAATTTGTTTCGGGGGCCATGGGGAAGGGGACATTTCAAAAATATAACGAATCAGGTCATCTATTTCTCCCATACCACACACACCAGAATCGTAACAGGGCAGGAACACTTAAGAAACGGCCCAATTGAACCTCTGAGGGCATAGCTTGAAACCTTAAATTAGTAAAGGCCATCCTTAATTTCATTGCTGTTAAAGTCCTCACATAAGAAGACTCAATATGATCTCTGAGGGCATAGCTTGAAACCTTAAACTAGTAAAGGCCATCCTTATTTTCATTGTTGTTAAAGTCCTCACATAAGAAGACTCAATATGATCTCTGAGGGTATAGCTTGAAACCTTAAACTAGTAAAGGCCATCCTTAATTTCATTGTTGTTAAAGTCCTCACATAAGAAGACTTAATATGATCTCTGAGGGCATAGCTTGAAACCTTAAACTAGTAAAGGCCATCCTTAATTTCATTGTTGTTAAAGTCCTCACATAAGAAGACTCAATATGATCTCTGAGATCATAGCTTGAAACCTTAAACTAGTAAAGGCCATCCTTAATTTCATTGTTGTTAAAGTCCTCACATAAGAAGACTTAATATGATCTCTTTTTAGAAACTTGCACAGGAGCATTAGGCTTAGAGAACAAGAAGATTTTTCAGGGTAGAAGCTTCGAAGAGTCAAAGCTCCCTTTGCCAGATATCTCTTCAGAGCTTTGCTTCTCAACAGCTGATGCCCTCAAACTTTTGTTGGTCTCTAAGCAGGCCCGTAGCCAGGATTTTTTAATTTGGAGGGCCTTTAAACAAGTCAGGGGGTGCCCCTCACACACCTCAAGAAAGCACCATAAATTTAAAAAAAAATAAAATTGAAAGTTGGTCTGGAAAATGCACGCATCCCTGGAGGTCAGCGTTCGTTGGCATGTACTGAAAGTTGGGGGCACTGGGCTGGATGGGAAGTCAGGGGGGGCCTTGGTGGGAAGCCGGGGGGCCAGGCCCCGAGTGGTCCCACTGTAGCTACGGGCCTGTCTCTGAGGTTCTTCTGTAGACCAACTTGTTTGAAAGCCCTCTGAAACCTACCTTGAGAAATCACAGTTAATGCTGAGACTACGGAACGTCCACATTACATGACTTTACGCAGCACCAAATGGCAAATAGTTTTGCAACTACACATCTAACGTGTTGAAATTCAAGCTTGGCAGGACTGGGAGACCACACAACGTTGCATAATATTTTGGAGAAGCAGTTCTTCAAATCTGTCATGTCCTTGCTAATAGTATCACACCCAGGGGTCGTTTGGTAGAAAAAGAGGTGCAGGAGCTCATTAGCGTAACTTATTAGCGTAACTTATTTACATATGCCACACCCCCTGACATCACCGGAACTGTGTCAGAAGGCAACGCCCACCGCTCAGACTCCACTTGACTGTTTTGGGTTGCTAGCTATTGGGGGGGGGGATGCACAGATCTGCCCTCACAGAGGAGGGAAAGCTTGTATCTGAAGGTGGGCCGGGGCAGGGGGGGCTCAGCAATTTATCTGGCTGCTTCTTGCTCCTCATGGCCCGACTGAGGGCTGCTGGGAGCAGGGAGCGGGACTTGTTGCATGTGCCCGCCCCCCGAGATCCTTACTGCCGGAGCTCCTCGCCTGTGTGCTCCCGCAGGAAACGACCCCTGATCACACCAGAATGAATTTCACTATATTTAACTGGCATGATCCACACTCTTACAAATGTAAAAAAACGTGTAGGCCCACCTTTCTCCCAGATCACTGGCACCAAGGTGGGTAGCAACAACCAAACCAAACCAACCTATACTTGAAAACAGCATCATGAAAACAGCCACCCCAAACCCCCCTTTCCACTGCCCTCCATTCCAAGTACCGACTCTTCTTTGCTTTCGAGACCTGATGAAACTGGGCCATGTCATGCCACCTTAGGGTATCCCACAGAAACCCCTCACACCAAGTGGCCACTGGCATTTCCGAAAAAGTTCTGTTTTGCAGTCCCTCAAGAGCTGCAGAAGAGACTAACATCTTCTAACATCTTTCTGGAACATCAGCGCCCCCACACAAAATTCCATGAGCAGGCAGCAAAAGAGCATGGCACATAGAACAGGGTAAGAAATCAAAGGCTCAGACTGCATGCGGAACCTGATCTTCTGGTTAAGATGGGGGGTGGGACGATCATAAGGTAAATAAAGATAATCCCAGAACTCTGAATCTGACTGTGGGCAACAGACTAGCCGATAGGTAGAAAGCATGTAGCAATCCTGCTAAACCAACTTAATCTTACTTTAACGATACTGCTCATTTTGCCTACAGGCCTTCAGCGATGTCACACTAGATACAACCCCCAAAAAAGTGATTTAAATAATCAACCAATTGCTGTGCTTGAGGTCCTTTAAATTTAGTTCTGTGAGCAAACAATGTGGTGACAGCCAGCGTAACTCCATGCCTGCCATGAGTGTCTTAGCTTATCTGATGGTGACGACTCCTCATTATCATAGAAAAGACAAGCGACGCACTAATCCCTAATACTGCAAAAGTATTCCAGTAAGCAATGCTCCAACGTTTCCATCTGTCAAACTGAATTAATAATAATTAAGTACTGTCAAGTCCCAATCAACTGATGATGACCCCCATGGGGTTTTTAATGAAAGAGATGTGCAGAGGTGGTTTGCCATTGCCTGCCTCTGCGTAGCAACCTGTCAGAACCCACAGCCAACAACATAGTACACGCTTTCAGGAAAGGTAATACTTTTTTGGAGAGCTATAGATGCATTAACATAGGCACTGTTAAGAATGACGGCTGCCCCTGGGCATAATAACCTCTGTTCCAAACGTTCATCCAATCCCCTCTTGAAGCTGTCTATGCTTGTAGCTGCCATCACGTCCTGTGGCAGAGAATTCCCTGTGTTAATTACTCTTTGGGTGAAGCAGGGAGGGAGGGAGGGAGGAAGGAAGAAAGGACACAAGAGAAGCATGTTGGATCAGGCCAGTGGCCCATTCAGTCCAACACTCTGTGTCACACACTGGCCAAAACTCAGGGGCCATCAGGAGGTCCAGCAGTGGGGCCAGAACTCCAGAAGCCCTCCCACTGTGCCCCCCCAAGAAACAAGAGCATCACTGCCCCAGATGCTTAGGTCCCTTCGCTGCCACCGGTGTCATCTAAAGAAGTGTCTATTCTGATAAGTTGTTTGAAAGCAAGCAAGGCCCCTGGGATAGACCTAATACCAGCGGAAATATTTGAGAGCAATCTGCAATGGCGGAGCACTTTACTGGCCCCTTTATTCACCAGAATTAACTCGACAGGTAAAACACCAGACCAATGGAAGCATGCTGTTATTGTCCCTATATTTAAGAAAGGTGAGCAAACAGATCCAACTAATTACCGGCCAATTAGCTTGTTACCGGTGATCAGTAAATTAATAGAGTCCTGTTTTTATTATAAGATAGTGGACTGGATATATTCAGAAACAGTGCTGGATTTAGAGCAAGCAGGCTGTAAACAGGGAGTCTCAGCTATTGATCCTTGCATTTGTCAGAAAGATATAGCCACTACACTCAGGGAAAGCTACCATGGATCTGAAATCGGCATTTGATTCAGTTCCCAGGACACGTTTATGGAAAAACTTGGGGAAACCACAACTGATCATAGACTGCTGTGGTTGATATGGGTGCTTTATGAGAATCCAGCAGCCCAGGTTAGATGTGGGTCAGAGGGGCAAATGACAGGAAAATTGACCATGAAGTCGGGAGTCAAGCAAGGGACGTCTGGTCGCTCCACTAGTCAAATTTCACTTGCCAAGCCTGGGGGACCCTAGAAATACCCATTTTATTATATACTGATGATGCAGCGTTTTTATCACAATCTCCTATCAGGGTTCGAAGATTAATATGGGCCCCGGTCACACAGAGGATTTGCTGCACTAAAGGCACGAATGTCAGGCGGATTTTTGGGGCGCGATCACACTGCAACATCTGGGAAGCATAGTGCACCTGTGACCAACCCGTGGCGTCCCGCCGAAGATGCTACCCAGAATAAAGCTTTGTTGGTCATAAAGGTGCCACTGGACAAACCTTGTAGAGCAGGTTAGGTCTTTTTAATATCTGGGGGTAATTTTTGATGCGCATTTAACTTGGAAACCACAACGTAAGGCTGGGATGGTATCAACCATCTGCTCTAGTGCAGCAATACAGTGTTTGTTATATAGGAAAGGTGGGTAGTACCTTTTGGCAGCAATTACATTTTTCAGCTACTTTGCGGAGCAGCGATCTGGGTCCACAGAATAAACGAGACTATAGATCCGCCACTAATACAATTCTTGCACCAGATCTGTGAGATCCCAAAATATGCAGCTGATCCTACCTTTAGACTGGAATTTGGCCAGCATTCCATTGAATCCAGGGCTTGGATACTGGCCTTAAATCTGAAACTCTAAATAATGTTCTGTACGGATAATAGATTATTATATTACATGAAACAAGATAATTTCTCCAGTCTGTGGAATCAGGCTAGAATAGGAAAAACTGAATATCATACAATGCCCAAAGAAAATAGTTTTTTGCACTTGGTGGCCCCTAGCCTGTAAGGGTGCATTCAGACGGGCAGCTAATCCTGCCATTATGCTGGCTCAAATTTGATCCCAATCTTTTTAATCCATCCTCGCACGACCAGACATCCCCTGGGGCAATTGCCTTACCATGCACTGCTTCCGCTGTGGATTATCTAGACGCCGTCCACTTAAGGAGGCGTGCGCAGTGGGGTTTTTTTTTTTACTTTTTGCACATGTGCATAGGCGTGATCACACATACTTGTAGATCTGTGCATGCGCGGAATCAAACGTTCAAAGCACCGCATGAGGGACACTTAGCCATAATTCCGACTAACAGGACAGCCCAAGCACAACCAAATTCTTCTTTCGTTTCCTGTTCTGACCCACACTTGCAGGGCTGGACTAAACAAGTCCCAGCCAGTGTTCCTTCGAAGCTGAGTTAGTGTGAGCTAGCTCACAGTTTTTTAGCCTCTGGCTCACACATTTTTGTCTCAGCTCAGGAAGGAGGGCTCCAGAGCACAGTAATTTATGCAGCAGCCAACTCACTCGCTCACAGCTTTAATGCCAGGAGCTCACAAAGTAGAATTTTTGCTCACAGGACTCCACAGCTTAGAGGGAACATTGGTCCCGGCCATCCCCCTTGCCATTGAGATTATGCTCACTGGAGGGACTATTTTGCATGTCAAAAGACCCCTCCTCCCTCCAGCTCCCATCCCATTACCCGATCGTCCTTAAACTCACGCGTCATTCAAAACATTGAAGTGTATTCCTGGCGCTGGATCGGAGTTCCGCAGCCTCATTTTTAAATGCATTTAAGCGCATATTGAGTAGTGACTTTTTTTTTAATTGCACCCGCTCAGGATGGTCTTAAGTCAGACCACCCCAATGGGAGGATTGTGAGCTGGTGGAACGCTCAGACAGGTGAAAGTCCGCGGTTGTCCCATCAGGACCCGAAAACTCTAGATTTAAAGTGGTATCTTTTACTCAAACACGTTCTTTGTTAGAACTGACTACAAACGGTTAGGGCAAGCGTAATAAAGGGATTTGAAACAGGTACAGAACCAATGGGTCACTTTCCCGCTGGCGGGTGAACGAAAACGGTTTCGCGCTCATTCCCTGAGAACCAGGCTATTTCCAGACATAACACAGGTGCATTTCCCAGGCTCTAAAAGCAACAAGCTGGCAGTGAAGCGAACTCCCCCAATACATCCTCCAGTTGTTTGGCTTAGGCATTACAGCAGAATAAAATACTGGCTAACAGGCGGGGGGGGGTGAGCAACTGTACAAAGATACAAGTAACACAGAACACCATGGCAGCTTGCTGACAGAAGGCCATATAATAGGTATACTGTTTTCAGAGAGACATTGGAGTTGTGATTTAGGGGTCACAGACACTGTGAAACCTGTTTTGTTTGAATGTCTATGGTATAAGGAGGCTAGAGAGAAATGGACCAAGCCACTCACATGCCAGCAAAACGAGCCTCCCTCGATATTTTAGTTACTAAAATTTTAATGGATCCTAGGCCTTTTTTTTAAGCTAACTTCCTTGTTGAGGCCATGAGATTTCGGGCAGCTTGTGACAAGATACCTTCTTTTATATCGTATAGCCTGCCTCTTTGGCTTGAATTCCTCCTTTCTTCCTTTTATTCTTAACTGGGATTGACTGATACTACTCAAGACCTGTAGGTCAGGGGAGGGAGG
>NW_015171591.1:79893-89526 GCF_001447785.1 Gekko japonicus | reverse complement strand
GAAGGAAGGAAGGAAGGAAGGAAGGAAGGAAGGAAGGAAGGAAGGAAGGAAGGAAGGAAGGAAGGAAGGAAGGATCCCCTCGCTCTTCTTCCTCCAGGCTATTCATAACATTTCAGTTCTATTCATGGGTACGGTATGTGTTTACCAAGATATTTATTCTTCACCCTCTGGCAGGGAGAGAGGATGTGGTGTCTTTTGAACTTACTCACACACCATCCTTACCTTAGAGTGCTTACAAGGTTTACAGAGAGGAGTGCTAAATGTTTAAACAGCTGGCCTTTCGGCTGGTCAGAAATGCAAATTTAGAGGGCAGGTGAAAGCTAGTAAACTTGGCCCCATCCGTTTGGAAACAAAAAGGTTAAGAGCTTAGGAAAACTGTCGACATATAAGGACTTTCTCACTATCACTTGGGCCTCAGCCTCATTTAGAAGGGGGCCAGGTTCCCGTTTCAGCTCAGCTGGTCCCACTCTGTTGCCCTAGTGGTGTTGCACAGCCCACCTAGGCAAAGTGGGAAGGAGAAACATCACCCTGCACCGCTGGCTCTAGCTTGAGGTGCTACACCAAGCAAAGGGAACTCATGACCAGATAGCGTGGCCAACTCCACATCAGGAAATTTTGGGGGAGGGGAGGGTTTAGGGAAGGGGAAGAACCTCATTAGGGTATAATGCCACAGAGTCCACCCTCCAAAGTCACCCTTTTCTTTAAGGCAGTGGTTCTCAACCTGTGGGTCGCGACCCCTTTGGGGGTCGAACAACCCTTTCACAGGGCTCGCCTAAGACCATCGGAAAACACAAATTTTCGATGGTCTTAGGATGGTCTCCTCCTCCGTTAAAGAACCGCGGGCACTTCCTGTGCTGGGCGATGCCGGCGCGGGGAGGCAGCCGTTCCTGGGACACGCACTCAGCCGGTGCCCGCCCGTCACTCCCTCTGCTTCTGGGCGGCCGGCCGGAGCAGGGCAGGCGAGCGGACTGGCAGGCCGGCTCCAACCATCCAGGGGCTTCCGGCCTGGCTCGCCCCGCCCCTGCTCCGCCTGGGCTGGGCCCAGCCAAGCCAACGTCAGCACTTCCCCAGCTGGCGCCAGGGACGACCCGACTCTCCCGCAATCCGGGGATGCGGCAGCCGCCGCCGCTCTCGCGATCTGCCCTTTTTTTGCTTGAGATCCGTTGGGCTCATTTCCTTTTGGCAAATTCTTTTTCATTTGCACGAAATGGGGTTTGTGGGTTTTGCTGGTTTTTTTTTTTTAATCTATTTTTTGCTTCCGAAGACGACTGGAAAGAAAGGAAGCCGACGGAAGGTCACGCGCAACCTGGATCCCGACAAAGCCTGCTGACTCGGGATTGGACCGGGGATTCTTGCTCCGCCAGGCAGCCGGATCGAGGCAGGTTGAGGGGCCGTGCTGCCTGGCAGGAGTGTGCCTAGGACGGGGACGGGGTGTGTGCTGGGGCGGGACGGGGTCTTCGAAAGTGAATCTGAGTTGTGCGCGGATTAGGCCAGTGCCGTCAGCATTGGGTACGGTGGGGGTGCCCCGTGGTAAACTGGGGGTCCCGATCCTGCCCTGCTCCCCTGGCCCGCAATTTGGGCGAAGAGTTTATTGCAGCCCAACCAAAGGACTCCACTTGGTGGGAATGGGGTTTAAGTTGGGGGGGGCATTCATACCAGTCCCCAGGGGTCCCCCCCCTTCACTGCCAGAACCCAACTTCCGCCTGGGATGGGTTGCAAGAGACAGACTGTGCCCCTTCGGGACCTCAGGCAAAAAAAAAATAGAGCAGCGCCCACCACTTTGGAAGGGGCTCCAATTCTGCAACAGGCTGTGAAATGCCACAAAAGACACCTCCCGCCTTTGATGGCATTTCAGCTCTGCCATTCAAGTATTTGTTAACATTTCTCCCTGTCTTTGTACTCAAGAGGTAATTTTATGGTTGGGGGTCACCATAACATGAGGAACTGTATTAAAGGGTCACGGCATTAGGAAGATTGAGAACCACTGCTCTAAGGGAACTAATCTCTGCAGTCTGGACATCTGTTGTAATCCTGGGAAATCTCCATGCCCCATCTGGAGGTTGGCAACCCTATGACCTGAATGTTCCTGGGTACATCAGGAGAGGTTAACAGACCTGCTCCCGTGTCAGCTGCCCAGCACTAACAACATTGCCCTCAGCAGCCTCGGATTTTCATACATTTGTTCCTGAGAACACAAGCGTGCCTGTTCGGTATCTAATGTATAAATTCTCTCCTGGGCAGGCAAGTCTGGCTTGCTTATCCATTTGTTATTTAGAGAGTGTACATGCCGTTTCTCTAGATGTCTCCTGGAGGCAGCTCATAAACACAGAAATAGCATAAAACCATAAAAACAACCACATAAAGTATTGGCATTAAAATCCAGCCAGGGTGGCCACTGGCCAGGCTGAGATTTGGTGTTGGAGGAGAGTTTTACGGGGACCACAGACCTAGGGTTGCCAAGTCTGGGTTGGAAAATACCTGGAGACTTTGGGGGTGAAGCCAGGAGAGGGCGTGGTTTGGGGAGGAGAGGGGCCTCAATATAATACAATGCCATAGAGTCCACCCTTCAAAGCATCCATTTTCTCCAGGGGAGCTGATCTCTGTCGGCTGGGGATCAGTTGTAAAAGCGGGAGATCCCCAGGCCCCACCTGGAGGCTGGCAAGCCTACACAGACCGCCAAAAAGACAAACCAGTGGGTTCTAGATCAAATCAAGCCTCATCTCCCCCTAGAAGCTAAAATGATCACACTGAAGCTAGATCAAGATGGGCAGTGGTGGGCAGTGAAGACCTCTGGGGTAGGCTTGATATCCTGGCTTTTGAAACGCTGAAGTCTTACTGAAAGCATATGGCTTGGTAGGAGGTGAAGGAAAAGATCTCTTATCACCTCTGAGAGGGCTCTTCCCTGACACAAGCATTTGGCGTAGCTCATGCAAATTTGGAAATGAGTCCCCTGTGAGGGGCAGGACCCTGCTGTGACAATACTGTCACTCCAACTTAACTGAAAGATGTTGAGATAACATGGCCTGGTGCCCAGCCCCCTTGACGCTACTAGCTGGCATTTTAGAATTTTAAAATGTCCCACATTAAAACTCCCGGTTTTGTACTTCCTTAGTTTGGGAGGAAATTGATGGCTTCACTTCCACACTACCAAAATTATAATAGCCACCACCCATGGACCTCTAAATCAACATTTTTATGGACCATTTCTCAGCTTCACATTGAAAAATAGATACAGATAGTCCTGCGACTCCTAACCTGAAAACATATTCCACTGTCACAATGAAGACATCAGGCCTACGGACATGGATTTGAGTAGGATTTGAATCCATCTGATGGATACACCAGTTTGACACAGACTACCTGTTTACAATGGAGACTTACAGTGTCATAACCTTGAGTACCCATTGACTTGAGTGGATTTTCAAGGTTTAGGATTATACCGTTACAAGAAGCGGTGACCCGCGATACTCACGGGGGGGGGACTCCACGCAGAGGAGGACGCTGCTGCAGGTGAGCCTTCTCCTCTGCCCCTGCCTGGCCCATGCAGCTCTGAGCTGCCAGGCACGTCAAACCTCCCCTCGCCCCCCACCAGACGCTGCCCCCCATGGCAATGGCGGCGAGACCTGAGCTCGGCCCACCAAGCCTTCTCTCTCCTCCCCTCCCCTCTCCCCTAGTGGCGGCGAGGCCTGGCCGGCCCCCCAAGCTTTCTCCCCCCCTCTGCGGCGGCAAGGCAGTTCTCAAAGCATTCTCTGCACATGCGCAGGGAATGCTCTTTTACTTTTGGGGGGATACATATTAAAATAGGGTTTTTTAAAATAGATTTCAACTTTTTCTGCACATCTGGGGATTGCCCCAAATGTGCAGGAAAATCTCCCTGCCCCCCCAGGTGCCCCCGATATGCGGATTTAGATATCCGCACACAGGGGGCGCCTTGGCTATTAGTATATAGATAGTCTATGCTTTGTGTGTGATCTAGATATCATGGATAATTGTAGTTGAAGATGATTGTAGATGATTGTCTAGGCTAGGTCTTACACATGACTTAGATGATGGTAGTCAGTCGTAGTTAATGTTTTATTTTTGTGTTTGTAAATTGAAATTTAAAAAATTAAAGGGGAGGAGCCAGCTCCCCTAGCAGAGACTAAACCTCATGAAACATGTGGCCTGAGTTATTTCCATGGCTGTTTTAAACTTTGTGGGTTTACTCTGAAAGGCCTTGTTCAGAACTGTACTTCAAGAATACGTTTTTTTTAAATCACATAACCACGACTTAGTCACTTTGGCAGCTCATTTCTGGAACAATCTGCCAAACATTCTGATTGAAAATAAACTGCAAATTTAGATAGGCTTTGGAAAGTTCCTGGAAGATACAGAGAGTCTCTGGCAGTCTCCTTTTTGCTTTACGAACTACAGAAAACAACAACAGAATCCAGGGGGTTTGATCTTAAAAGGCAAGACTGATAACCTTCCCAATGGATTCCCTTGGAGAACAAAAAGCCCGTATAAAGATCTCCCTTCTGTTTTGTGCAGTGAACATTTGAACACATGAAACTACCTTCTACAGATTCATCCCATTAGTCTATGGAGGTCAGTATTGCCTACTTTGATTGGCATTAGGTTTCCAGGAAGAGGTCTTTCACCTGATCTTTTTAACTGAGGAGATGCTAGGGACTGAAACTGGGAAATTCTACATACAAAGGCAGATGCTCTACCACAGATCCCCTAAAACCAGATCTACTGGGACTGTCAGCATTAAGCAGTGCTTGCAACCTGGGTTCAGACCAAAACATTTCCATTTATGCCCATCTCAGTTTAAAAATACCATTAATAAACCCAACATTCCGATCCTCACGGCTACAAAGAAAACATGAAACCGTGACGTTTTTGGTGAAAGACTGTCAATTGAAGGAGATAATGAGGTAGAGCTTCTAACTAGGGTTGCCAGGTCTGGGTTGGAAAATGCCTCGAGACTTTGGGGGGGTGGATCCGGGAGAGGGCGGGGTTTGTGGGAGGGGAGGGGCCTCAGCATGGTCCAATGCCAATAGAGTCCACCCTTCAAAGCAGCCATTTTCCCCAGGGGAGCTGATCTGTGTCAGCTGAAGATCAGTTGCGAAAGTGGGAGATCCCCAGGCCCCACCTGGAGGCTGGCAACCCTTCTTCGAACCCCTGCCAGTGGCCAAGGGGGGCCTGGTAACCCTATTTGAAGCTTTGCCACCAGTAGCATTCCCTGTCCTTCATCAGAGTTCCTAACAGTGTTGCCAGCCTCCAGGTGGGGCCTGGAGTTCCCCTGGAATGACAACTGATCTCCGGGGTCCAGAGATCAGTTCCCCTGGAGAAAACGGCCGCTCCAGAGGCAGGGGCGGATCTGCTGTGAGACTAATGAAGCTTAAGCCTCAGGGCCCCTAATCCTGGAGGGGCCCTGAAGCAACTTTTTTTTAAAAAAACGAGTGGACTTTTAAAAAAAAAAAAAAACGAGTGGATTTTTCAACAAAGTGGATAAGAGTTTTTTTGTTATTAAAACAAGGCTATTTTAGTGACAGAATCATAAGGCAATGGGCCGAAGTACTTAATATTGACCTTAAAACATGCCGTAATACCCATTTTTAAGGGCTTCACCCCACCACCCCATTTGCTGCCATTTGGGCCTCGAGGTCCTTGCAAGGGCAAGCAAAGCCCTTTGGACCATGTTGGCAGTAGGGCCCTGTCGTTGGTGGTTGAGAAGGGGCCCCTCCAGAACAGTCCAAGCTTCGGGGTCCCAAAAATGTAGCCCCGCCAGTGTCCAGAGGGCAGATTCTAATAAAATCCCTCCACAAATTCCTCCCTCCACAAGCACCCCTTCGTATCTCCAGGGATTTCCCAGGCTGGAGTTGGCAACCCTCGTTCCTAACCCTCGTTCTACCAAATTTTGTCAACAACAAAAAGTGAAAGGCAGCCATGATACGGCTCCCAACTTCCGGACAGTGCCTGGAATAGGGCTGCCAAGTAGGGGCGGGTGGCGGGTAAACCCCCGCTTCGGAGGCCCGATTTCCGCCACTGCGGAATCGACCCCCGGGGGGAACTCCGCCCACCGAAGTGCAGCGTGGCTGCATCACCAGAGGTGACGCAACCACGTCAATCACGTTGGGGGCGTGGCCCCGATTGTCGGAGGAAAAACTCTATGGTTTTCCCTCCGATGATCGGGGCCACGTCTTCAATGTGATCGACGTCGCGCGACACTTCCGCGCACATCAAAGAACGGCTCCCAGAGCCCGGCGAGGCTCCCCTGCCGGTAGGACATTTTGACATGGCAACCCTAACCTGGAGATCTCCTGGGATTACAACCGATCTCCAAGCAAAAGGTATCAGTCCCCCTAGAGAGAACAGCTGCTTTGGAAGGGGGGCGCCATGGCAGGATACCCCACTGACGCCCCTCCCCTCCCCAAGGCCCGCCCTCCTCAGGCTCCACCCCATAATCTCCAGGGATTTCCCAACCCAGAGCCAGCAACTCTAAGCCAAGAACATTTTATGAAAAATTCGACACCCCCCTCCTCTTCCTTTGTCCACTGGCGCTGCAGCGCTTCCGAAGACATACCGAATCCCTTATGCCAAGATGTTTGGAAAGCAATCAGAAATCGCAATCAGAAAAATAAAGCAGGATATGAAATAAACGGCACAGCATGTGTGATTTTCACCGCAGCATCAAATAGGGACTTTCTTGCATAAGATTTGGAAGCGGTGGCTCGAATCTGACACCTCTGCTCAGCCAAGGTGTGAAGCCTTCATCTTCTGAAGGAAGGCTCTTCCGGCCCATAGAAAGTGTCCACATGTTCAGCCTTGAACATCAGGGCCAACCATATGTCTGCGCTGGCAACCCCCTGCAGGACGATGTGGGGCCCTCTCTGGCAGAGGAGAGGAGAGCCGCTGGGGGCTCTCCCGCCCCCGCCTACATCCCAGCAGCCTTGAGCATGGGTGGAGCTGGATGTGGTTACAAACACAGCCAAGGAAAAACAGATCTGTGAGGTAGGTACGTTGCTGGCCTGGGGGTGATGACAGGGCCAAGCCTGATGGAGCACTTCCTGTTTGGCACACAGTGGCACGGTTGCTGCCCGAGCGCAGTCCCTCGGGGCTTTCCCGCAAGGCCAAGACATGCCCGCTTGCTGGCCAAGAGCTGGCAGGTTCCCCCCAATGTATGAGAGAGACCATTGTGATCATCCCGGCTGACCTTCTGAACACCAACGAAAGCAAAGGAGCCAGTCGCCGCCTTCAGACTCCACGCAAGAAGGAATCTCCCTGCTCGGCCACAATCCCAGCAAAGAGACGAGTCTCCCAAATAAGATAAATTGGCTTATTCTCCTTGTGCTTCCAACCAGAAGGCCTTCTTGTGCCCCTCAACAGACCAGTGGAGTTCCCTGATCAATGCTCTCTCTAAGCTGCGGAGTCTTGTGAGCAAAAATTCTACTTTGTGAGCTACTGGCATTAAAGTTGTAAGCAAGGGATTCGGCTGCTGCATAAATTACTTTGCTCTGGAGCCATCCTTCCTGAACTGAGACAAACAATGTGTGAGCCGCAGGCTAAAAACCTGTGAGCTAGCTCACACTAACTCAGCTTAGAGGGAACACTGCCCCTGGTCGTCAGTTTTAAGGCTCCCCATAAATCTTTGCAGCTAGATTCGAATCCAGAAGTACCTTACAGATCGACAAGATTTTCAGGGTATAAGATTTTTATTTATTTATTTTATTTATTTAGGTATTTTTACCCCGCCCTCCCCGCAAGCGGGCTCAGGGCGGCTTACAAGGGGCATAAGCCCATCCATAAAACCAGATAAAACAGTAAAATCATAAGTACCGGTAATAACAATATTAACAATAATAAAGTGCTTCCTATAAACGAGATGGTCTTAAGTGGTTCTTGAGTGGTTCTGATGGCATCTTCGAATACTCCCCGTTGGGGTATCACTGTCCAGTAGATGGTTCAAGCCAATACCAAATTGCCACACAATTTATGACTGAGCTTTCAAGGGCAGTTCCTAATCTTGATGGTGTTGCCACCATTGGTGGTGGTGGCAGCGGCGGCCCCTATGCGAAGGCCTGGTGGAAGAGCTCCGTCTTGCAGGCCCTGCGGAACCGCATAAAGTCCTGCAGGGCCCTGATCTCCTCCGGGAGCTCGTTCCACCAAGTGGGGGCCGCCACTGAGAAGGATCTGTCTCTGGTCGCAGCAAGCTTTACCTCCCGGGGGCCTGGGATCCCCAGGCGATGTTGGGTCCCCGACCGAAGTGCTCTTGGGGGTATATGTGCTTATGCTTAAGCTAAACATTGCTTTATTACTTAAGACATAACAGCAGCGATGGGCTCTAGTTCACTGAGTCCCATCTTGGACTGGCTTCCTCCTCTCCTCCCTCCCCTCCCCGATGTGACCCGCTCTGAGCCTGGTTTCTGGGGAGAGCTGGTTATAAATCCAAGAAACGAAATGAAATGAATAACAGCAGATCAGCACACAGCATAATAGAAGAGGTTACAAACAGATGCAAGAACCGAATGATGTTAGCATTTGTAGAACAAAGTTTGAGTCCAGGGGCACCTTTAAGACCAGCAAAGGTTGATTCTGGGCATAAGTTTGTTTGTGCGGGCACACTTCTTCGGATACAGTAAAACAAGACAACCATTCCATATAGGTAGCAGGTGAGGAGGTTGTTTCCAGAAAGGCCCAATGAGAGCCAAAAATTGGATTAAGGCAATTGGCAAAACAAGCCGAGCAAGACAGCAGTGGCTCATTTCTCAAAGAATAAATACCCAAGCTTCGCTGAGCATCTTCAGATCTGAAAGTCCTGCCCTCTAATGCCAAACACAGCAGTGATACAGTCTATGGATGATGTTGCCAGTCTCCAGGTGTGACCTGGAGGTCTCCTGGAATAACAGCTGACCTCCAGGCTACAGAAATCAGATCCCCTGGAGAAAATGGCTGCTCTGGAGGGGGGACTCTATAGTTTCATAGCTTGCTGAGGTCCCTCCCCTCCCTCATGCTTTTTGAGAGAGGCTGGTGTTTCACTTAATTCAGTAAGGCTTATTCGCAGGTAACTTTTTTCTGGGGCAGTGATGCTCGGTATTCTTGGTGCACTTCTGGAGTTCTGGCCCCGCTGATGGTGGTGGTGGAGGAGGAGGAGGAGGAGGAGATTGGGTTTATACCCTGCCCTTCACTCAGAGTCTTGGAGCGGCTTACAGTCTCCTTTTCCCTTCCCCTCCCCGCAACAGACACCCTGTGAGGGAGGTGGGGCTTGAGAGAGGGCTGACAGAAACTGCCCTTGAGAGAACAGCTCCGAAAGAACTTTGTGACTGACCGAAGGTCACACCAGCAGCTGCAAGTGGAGGAGTGGGGAATCAAACCTGGTTCTCCCAGATTAGAGTCCATGCTCTTAAGCACTACACCAAACTGGCTCTCCTGGTAGCCACTTGGTTTTGGTCACTGTGCGACACAGAGTGTTGGACTGCATTGGCCAGTAGCCTGATCCAACATGGCTTCTCGTGTGTTCTTATGCTCTTATGCACCTGCATTGAATTGACAGTGCACGTCAGGCTAGGCCCCTTGGCCGGGGAGTCTAATTCTGCATACTCCCAGGGCCGGCCCCAGTTTACTTTGCACCCTAGGCGAGGATCCCTT
>NW_015171591.1:77922-79879 GCF_001447785.1 Gekko japonicus | reverse complement strand
CACCCCCCCCCCCCCGTGCGCCCACCAATTTTCAAAAAGAAATGCATTTTAGGAAGAATGAAAAACACAAATAATCAAGAAACTCCCAGAGTACAGCCGGGTGCAGTTTGGCGCCCCTAAGGGCCAGCCCACTCTAGGCGAACGCCTAGTGAGTGAGCCGGCCCTGCGTACTCCCTGTTTTTGTTTGTTTGCTTGCACCATATCCCATTGCAATGCGCACTGTGTAAATCATACATCAAGACCTATTTAATAATCGTGTCCCTTTTCTTTAGTGTTTCCTACCTAATGAACAATTCTTACAGTGTTCACAGTGACATCAAGCTGAGTGATTTGTTTTGTAATCTATTTGTTTTGGATCAGGGTCATGGGGGTGGTGGAAGGGGCCGGATGGAATTTTTGTCCGTGGACCCACGGTCGCTCTTGGCAGCCCCATCCCATGCACTTAAAAAAAAGATCACACAGGATCAAGAATTTGGAGACGAGGGCCAAAGTACATATGATGCAGACGTTCCGGAACTGGAACTCCAGATGTGTAAATTGGCCTTTCAAAGCATCCCCTCCCTGGGAGGGGGGGGTTGATCTGGGCTGGAGCCAGTGTTCCCTCTAAGCTGAGTCAGTGTGAGCGAGCGCCCAGTTTTTTAGCCTCCGGCTCACACATTTTTGTCTTTGCTCAGGCAGGAGGGCTCCACAGCAAACTAATGGATGCAGCAGCCAAAATCACTTGCTCACAACTTTCATGCCCGTAGCCCCCGAAGTAGAATTTTTGCTCACAGGACTCCACAGCTTAGAGGGACCAATGGTTGGGGCTGCAGTGCTCAAAAGGGGAGGGGACACCTTTTTTCCTACCTGCTCTTAAAGCAACTTGGTACTGATTGGAGAAGCCCCATACAGAGGAACCTGGAGGCCTTCTGCACTTACAGTGGTTCTCCAGCCAAGAGCAATCCGTTCCCCAGGAGGGAATGGCTGTTCTGGAGGGCAAACTCTATGGCCTTATACCCCACCAAGGTCCTCCCCTCCCCAAACCCCTCCCTCTGCAGGCTCCACCCCCGAACCTCCAGGAATTTCCCAAGCCAGTGTTGGCAACCCTAGAAGCTGCCCATAAAAGTGGTTCATTTGAGTAAGCGGCTGTGTCCTGGCATTGTTTGTGTTAGGGTTGCCTGGAGATCTCCAGGAATTACAACTCATTGGAACCAATCTCCAGACTACAGAGACCAGTTCCCCTGGAGAAAATGGCGGCTTTGGAAGGTGGACTCCATGGTATTGTACCCCATTTTAAGGTCACATGGCTCAGCTGGAGTCCAATCACAGAACACCAGGATCCCGTGCAGTTCCTGAAAAGAGAGGGCCGTTCTAACCATTTGAAAAAGAAAGGTCACTCATCAGATCTCAGAAGCTGAGCAGGGCTGACCCTGGCAAGAGAGCCAGTCTGGTGCAGTGGTTAAGTGTGCGGACTCTAACCTGGGAGAACCGGGTTTGATTCCCCACTCCTCTACTTGCAGCTGCTGGGTGACCTTGGGCAAGCCATCGTTCTGTCAGAGCTGTTCTCTCAAGGGGAGTTTCTCTCAGAGCTCTCTCAGCCCCATCTACCTCACAGGGTGTTCATTGTGGGGAGGGGAAGGGAAATGCGTTTGTACGCTGCTCTGAGACTCCGAGTGAAGGGCAGGGTATAAATCCAATCTCTTCTATTATTATTTGAATGGGAGACCTCCAGAGAAAACCAGGGCCAGGAGGCCAGAGGCAGGCTATCAAGCCATTTCTCTGAACGTCCTCCGTGACCCTGTAGGAGTCTCCAGAGGTCGCCATGACTTCCAGGCACAGGCACGCACACACAGACAAAAAGAAAGAAAGAAAGAGAGAGAGAGAGAGAGAGAAAGAAAGAAAGAGAGAGAGAGAGAGAGAGAGAGAGAGAGAGAGAAAGAGAGAGAGAGAGAGAGAGAGAGAGAGAGAGAGAGAGAAA
>NW_015171591.1:76560-77763 GCF_001447785.1 Gekko japonicus | reverse complement strand
AAGATCACTCTCAGCTAAGGTTGCCAGCTCCAAGTTGGGAAATGCCTGGAGATTGGGGGGATGGAGTCTGAGGAAAGTGGGGTCTAATGCCATGGAGTCCACCTTCCCAAGCGGCCATTTTCTCCAGGGGAACTGATCTCTGTCACACGGAGATCAGTTGCAATTCCAGGAGATCTCCAGCCACCACCTGGATTTTGGCAACCCTACTGTCAGCCTCTGTCTCAGGTGTGGAGAGAGGAGTTTGCAACATTTGAAATTGGTTCACAGGCCAAACTGGGAGGGGAGGATGGACGATTCCCACTTCCTTCCTGGGTTTACCCCAAATCCCAGCGTTTGAACACAGACCCGGCAGCTCCCCATCCTCCACGGGACCTTATAAGGGCCTTGATGATGCCACAACTGCAAAAAGGCAGGTCTGGCGTTTCCAACTGCGGTTGGGAGCTCTGTCCAGATACTCATTTCCCCCTGCTGCAAACCTCCGATGCAGCGGAAGAAGAACCGACCCATTTGTTAAACTGCGTTTACAAAGCCGCAACATTCAAAGTCAGGAGCCCTGAAATGACTTTGGACTTTACTGTACAAACAAAACCCAAACTCTTGTGTGGTTTTTTTCAAATTATAGCTTCCAGCTGTGAGCAGAGAGGCTACGACATAGTAAGGAAAGTCGATGCAACGGAAACGCTTGCCCTAATTAGATTCAAACGGCACACTAAAAACTTGCACAAGCCGTGCCTCTTCTGGGGACATCCCCCCCCCCCCATGGTGCCTTTTGACACAGAATGCATGGCTGGCTCGGAAAGCTCCAGATTGAAATTAGTTCCATATTTCTTGGGAAGAGTTCATGCGTCAAAGGGAAGAGGAGTCCTCGGGGAGCGCAGAAGGGGAGGAAACGCACTCAGGAGCGTTGGGTGTCGTGGTTAGGAGCACAGACTCGAATCTGGTAGAACCGGGTTTGCTTCCCCACTCCTCCACTTGCAGCTGCTGGTGGGACCTTGGGTCAGTCCTAAATTCTCTCAGAGCTGTTCTCTCAAGGGCAGTTCTCAAGAGAGGTCTCTCAACCCTCACCTACCCCACAGGGACCGATTCCCCACAAGCAGCTGTGCCGGCCTCGCTCTTCTGTTTCCCCTGCTTGCATTGGTCAATTTCACACTATTCGCTGGGCGGCCGCATCTTGACCCGCATCTCCCCCCCCCCCCGTTGTCT
>NW_015171591.1:53061-76149 GCF_001447785.1 Gekko japonicus | reverse complement strand
CATGGTGGAGTGAGCTCCCGTCTCTGGCCCCAGCTCCTGCCAACCTAGCAGTTTGAAAGCAAGAAATTGCAAGTAGATAAATAGTTACCGCTTCGGTGGGAAGGAAACAGCGTTCCATGCGCCTTGGCGTCTAGTCATACCGGCCAAATGACCATGGAAACGTCTTCAGACAGCGCTGGCTCTTTGGCTTGGAAACGGAGATGAGCACCACATCCCTAGAGTTGGATTCGACTGGCTTTCGAGCAAGGGAAACCTTAACCTTTAACTCTTTGCTCTAGTTCTGCTCTAAGTCTACGTTCAACAGAACTCAGAAATAGGAGGAAAGTGATATCTGGTGTGCAAGTGGTTTACTAAGGTAAAGGATGGAAAGAATCACATCTAATGCAGCAGAACATTCTTCAAAAGATGCATTTCTGACAATGGAGGCTTTGACTCTCCAACGCTCATACCCCCCAACATCTTGTCGGTCTTGGATTCGAATCTAACTCACCCGTTCCTACAGCAGACTTTCTTGTTGTCTTACGATCACGTCTCTTTTTCATATAAGACAAAAACCCTGCAGGGTCGGTTAGCACAGGTAAAAAAAAACACGACAAGCATACACGCCCCAAACTACAAACCCTCTCTCAAACTACTTTCCATTCTGAAAAACACCCCAAAACAGGCAGAGTTGCATACCTCCATGGTCTGAAAGCCCAGGACAGAACTGGGTTGTTTAGAAGGAAGAGGAATCTGGTTTGTTTCTTGCAGAGGCGTATCTCCCTGTTAATTTGAACCACCACACAAATAGAGAACAAGGAGAAGGCAAATATTTATAAATCTAATGTCCATTAAGCTCATGTTTCAGTGCTTAAGGAACTTCTGGCCCCACACAACACATGAATCACCTATCCAGATTGTATCTATCTCCCGAAGATAGATGCTAATCGGTTGCCAGCTCTGGGTTGGGAAATCCCTGGAGATTTAGGGGTGGCTCCTGAGGATGGTAGCGAGGAGGGCGCCTCAGAGGGTGATGATTTATTCATTTATTCAATTCCAGGGCTATTTTTGGGCAGGAACGCACAGGAACGGAGTTCCGGCTGGCTTCCAAGCTGGCCACACCCAGCAGGAACTCATTAGCATAATAGGCCACACCCAACAGCAGAGACTCATTAGGATTGGCTACATTAGGGGTGTGTGGCCTAACATGCAAAGGAGTTCCTGCTCCAAAAAAAGCCCTGGGTTTGGACAACAAACAAGGTAAACAGAATAACAAGCAAAAAGTGGGTGTGGCTGGATGACCACACTTCTGGTAACATGGAGGTGTGGCCTAATATGCCAATGAGCTGTGCTGTCAGGGGTGTGGCCGGATATGCTAATGAGTTTCTGCTGTTGGGTGTGGCCTATTATGCTAATGAGTTCCTGCTGGGCTTTTTCTACAAAAAGAGCCCTGTAATCAATGCAATTTATATCCCGGCCTCCCGGCCAGGCAGGCTCAGGGCGGCTTACATTAAAAAGTTAAAATGCATTAAAACACAGATGATTGACGTCCTACTCACGTAGATGACCAATAAAGCGCTGGTGGCGGTAAAACATTACATCGTGATCCCAGTAGGCCATGGTGGAATGGTGACAAGGGAGTATGGCCAGAGTCAGTATCCAGTATATCACAGGCTGCTGGTGGTGGCATAGAGGGCTTACCACAGTTCAGTTGTTGTTGGAAGCAGGAGCGGCTCCTAATCAAAGGCCCGGTGGAAGAGCTCCGCTTTACAGGCCCTGCGGAACTGTAAAAGGTCCCGCAGGGCCCTGTTGTCGTCCGGCAGCTCGTTCCACCAGTATGGCCCTGGTAGAGGCCAGCCTGGCGCCTTTCAGTCCAGGGAGGGCCAAATGATTTTGAGACCCCGACCTCAGTGCTCTCTAGGGAACATGTGGGGAAAGGCGGACCCTCAAGTAAGCAGGCGCCCGACCAGATAGGGCTTTAAAGGTCAAAACGAGCACCCTGAAGCAAATCCAGTATGCTGTTGGTAGCCAGTGCAATGCCTTCAGCACAGGCTGGATGTGCTCCCGCACAGGGGGACCCATCATCAGCCTGGCCACTGCATTTTGCACCAGCTGCAGCTTCCGGATTTGTGACAAGGGCAGCCCCATGTAGGGAGCATTACAGTAGTCCAGCATCGAAGTGACCATTGTGTGGACCACTGTTGCCAGATCACTGTGTTCAAGGAAGGGAACCAGCTGCCTAATCAGCCGAAGATGATAAAAGGCTGCCTTGGCAGTGGCTGCTACCTGGGCCTGCATTGTGAAGGAGGCATCCACAAGCACTCCCAGACTTCTACCCTTTGGTGCTGGCACCAGCGGCACCCCATCGAAGGCTGGGAGTGGGATCCCTACCCCCAGTCCACTCCGACTCAGGCACAGGACCTCCGTCTTCATCAGATTCAATTTCAATCAGCTCAGTCTAAGCCAACCAGCCATGCCTTGTAACGCCCGGTCCAGATCTTCCAGGGTACAGTCAGACTGACCGCCCAACAATAGATAGAGCTGGGTGTCATCCGCATATTGGTGACACCCTAGCCCGTGCCTCCGGGCAATCTGGGTGAGGGGGCACATATAGATGTTAAACAACATCGGGGAAAGCACTGCCCCTCGGGGCACTCCACAAGTTAGCGGGTGCCTTTGGGATAGCTGATCCCCGAGAGCCACCCTTTGTCCCCAACCTTGGAGAATGGAGACAAGCCATTGCAGGGCAAGCCCCTGAATCCCAGTGTTGGCAAGGTGGTGGATCGGTAACCGATGGTCGACTGTGTCGAACGCCACCGACAGGTCTGACAACCGCAGCACTGCTGCCCCACCCCGATCCAGATGTCTCCGGAGATCGTCCGTGAGGGCGACCGACCAGTGTCGTCTCCATCCCACGGCCTGAGCAGAAGCCAGACTGGAAGGGGTCTAACATGGAAGTGTTATCCATAAAGCCCTGCAAAGCCAGAGAGTTCGCCCTCCCAAAGCAGCCATCTTCTCCAGGGGAACTGATCTCTGGCATCTGGAGAACAGCTGTGATTCCAGAAGATCTCCGGGCCCCACCTGGAAGTTCTTTTCAGCTTTCCCTTACGGCACTTGTCGACTCTCGGTCTCGTGCCAGGATTTAGCCTTAGAGAGAGTTTACCACCTGCTTTGGGCTCCATTCCCAAGCAACCCGACTCCAAGAAGACCCAGTTCCAGCACACTGGGGGCTGCTACTGGCCCCACACCATGTGCAAGCACCTCTTAACGGCTTCACTCCCTCTTGAATTCACTCTTCAAAGTTCTTTTCAACTTTCCTTTACGGTACTTGTCGTTTATCAGTCTTGTGCCAGTATTTAGCCTTAGATGGCGTTTACCATCTGCTTTGGGCTTTGTTCCCAAGCAACCCGACTCCGAGAAGACCTGATCTCGGTGTGCCAGGGGCTGCTACTGGCCTCACGCCATATGTGGGCACCTCTTAACAGTTTCACACCCTCTTGAATTCTCTCTCAAATTCAAATAAGTGTGCAGCAACTCACGAAAGCTCTTATTCTGCCACAAATTTTGTTAGTCTTTAAGGTGCTACTGGACTCTTGCTTTTTTTATATAAGGTCTTGCTTTCAAGGTCATCCTCAGTTTGGGTAAATAAATACAGTACATTCACAGCTGAGCAGATATCAACGTTACCAGTTAAAAAGCCCTTCAGAGACGACCACGAACCCAGATGAGGTATTTATAATGGACAGCATCCTGGTTCTTTATCTGACTTTGCCAAACACAGCAGGCTGTTACTGTTTTTCCTTGGAAATCCTTATCAAGGGGCTTTTTCAGAAGGTTTTTCTCTCTCACACTTTGAACCAGAGTCTAAACAAGAATGGAAAAAGGAGTCCTCCCTTGCAGAGGATTCTAGAATTTTGTTACATCGGATTATCTACCTTGGGCGGTGGTGGTGGGATATGCTAAGACTGGAAAATATAGTAGAAGCCAAAAACGAGAGATCATGGAAGTGGAAATCCAACAACAACATCCGTGATAAAAGCCTTGGGTTCTGTTATTAGAGAGTCAACATGGAATGTTTCCTTCCAAAGTTGATAAGTATTAATTGATAAGAATTGTGATTGCCACACGCTCAGATAGAGCAAATATTGTGAAACAAATTGTTTACATTGTGCAGCATTCGTTAGCATGTGAGCGATAACAGAAGAGAATTTTCTACAGAATTACTACAGTAAATGATTTTGCAACGTATCTTTATTGACTTGTTATTTTTGTCACTGATGTTGTTGGATTTCCAAGACTGGAAAATAGGCAGGAAAATTTCCTATGAGCCCTGTAGAAAATAATCCCCCTCCCCGCCTGAAGCAACCTCCAGTCCGATCTGTCATGCCTTCTTTGGCAGGGGGGACAAACAAGCAATCTTTGAGTTAACTGTTCTGACATCAAGTACAGGGCCTCCAAAAATGTGGCGTTTTAAGGGTTCTTGGTTAAAAGCTCTTTGGGAAATTCCAGAGAAGCAGTTCACTCACGCATTACTGTTTGCTCCAGGAGAGAACTGCCCATTGGACACCACAGAAATCCCCCTTTTCATTTATTTCCACATGTCACAACTGGCGCCAGGAACATCTCTGCTGGGAAAACCAAAACCGATTTCATTTTTATAAAAATACAGGAGTCAACACTCATCGATAACAATACGAGAAATAAATAGACAAAAATGATAATACTGGAAATGAAATACAGAGTCAGTGAAATCTCTCTGCTTTGTCTCTCCACTTGGTGGGAGTCTGGCGGGAAGGGGACGTGGGGAGGGGACACCATCAGCGTGACAGTAAGACATCACTTCCTGGGGAAAACCCGGAAGGGATGTCATGCGCCCCAGGAAACACTGGAAATACTATAGCAGAACCATCGAGTTTCCAGCAATTCCTAGTGCAGCATGGTGTCACTTTCAGGGTCTCCGGCAGCTCTTTTTCTACAACAAGACCCCTGCTCATCGATAACAATACAAGAAATAAATAGACAAAAATGATAATACTGGAAAGGAGATACAGAGTCAGTGAAATCTCTCTGCTCTGTCTCTCCACTTGGTGGGAGTTTGGCGGGAAGGGGACATGGGGACACCATCTAGGGTTGCCAAGTGTACTTACCCTTGGCAGCGGGGGAGCCTTGCCGGGAAGCAAAAGGTGGGTGTGGCTGGATGACCACACTTCTTGTAACATGGGGGTGTGGCCTAATATGCTAATGAGATATGTTGTCAGGGGTATGGCCTATTATGCTAATGAGTTCCTGCTGGGCTTTTGGTACCAAAAAAGCCCTGCTCAGGAGTAATACAATGCCGTCGCACTAACAGTGATATTCTAGCACTAGCACTTTGTATGTTTTTATGTTTATTTTGTTGTGATTTTGAGTTGTTTTTATCCTATGTAAGCTTCCCTGAGCCTGCCTTGGTGGGGAGGGTGGGGTAAATAATGTCATGCGCCCCAGGAAACACTGGAAATTCTATAGCAGAACCATCGAGTTTCGAGCAATTCCTAGTGCAGCATGATGTCACTTTCAGGGTTTCCTCAGGAGTATTACAGTGATGTTTTAGCACTAGCACTTGGTATATATACCAGGTGGCTTGTTAGATTAGTACGCAAAATAGTGAAGGCTTTTTTAACAGATAAAAAGAATGACAAGCTTAGGTTTCTGGTTAGCATCTGTTTGGGTTCAACTGGGGGGAAATACAACATAGGTAATAAATACGTCAGAACTGGAGATTGATGTGCCCTAAATTGTGAGAATTCGGTCATTAGATCCCATCCATCTTCTTTCTAGCATGGAGGCAAACTTTAAAGCATCTGGGCTGTGTAGGGTATTTTCTTGCCACCGGAACAGAGAATTACATTCAAATCTACCATTCCGAATTACATTACAGATTCAATTATATTCTTAATTGTTAAGAGTGGTAAACTGAGATTTTTTTTAATCTAGTGATATTTTAAAGTATTTTTCTCCCACCAGCTGATGGAACAACAGTGAAAAGCAGAGGCTGCCGGTGGGACGTCTCCCACTAGGGCAGCCCTGGATATAACAGCGGATTCTGCCACCACAAGCATTCTGAAATCCCATCAGGCTTTATATCTGTGATTCCCCGTGGGCTTCAGGGATGCCACCTCCTCTGTTTCTTGGTGCCCTCTTGCTTTGCCCCAAAGCAAAGGGCCAGACTTGACTTTCCACCATCCCCTTGGAGCTCTTGGCTTGAAAAGGTTCAAGAGCCCTCGCCTTGGGGTCTGCAGGGAGCACCCATTCAGAAATATCTGAACCCATCATAGGAGGGTACTTGGATTGGAACCTCCCAACTAGGGTTGCCAAGTCCCCCCGGGGGGGCGGGAAAACCCCCGCTCAAGAGGCCCATTCCCCGCCGGTCTGGATTGGGCCAGCGGGGGGAACCCCACCCCCAAAGTGTGTGACGTGTGCGCTGTGAAGACGCCACCCGGGGGTGACGTCATCACGTCGTGCACGTTACCAGGAGACGCTCTATCATTTGAGGGAAAACTCTATGGTTTCCCCTCAAATGATTGTGGCCCCGCCCCCAACGTGCCCGACGCGATGACGTCACTTCCGGTGGTGTCATCATAGCGCGCACACAAGAGAAGACTCCAGGCCAGGGAAAGGACTCCCCCCGCTTTCTGATAATTTCCACTTGGCAACCCTACTCCCAACCCACAGCAGCCATTTTGTGACTGGGGCCTTACTTTGCATGACGGACATTTTGTGTTGGCAACCGCTTCTCGAAATTCCAAAAGTCCCCTTGTGCTTAACGTATTTGGGGACCCTTGCTTTATGTAATTACATCAGGAGGGAAAAAACGTACCAGCTCTACACACGTTTGCTATAAATCTATACATTTCAGTGGTGCTAATATTTAGAAAAGACTCCAAGGATATTGCAATCGGTTTACAAATGTCTGCCAGGTATCTACTGCAGTCCTTACCGAACATAGGAAGAAACCACAAACTAGTGATTAATTATCCTGAATTAAATAATCCCAAGAGCATCCTTTGATGTCATCCTAATGCACCATGAAAGCGATTACAAGATAAAAGCTCTCCTAAGAACTTTGGCAAATACTGTAAATGTAAAAAATGCTGCAAGGGCAAGACACCAAATAAACAATCTTCAGACGCAAGAGCCAGCAGACTTCGGCTACTTCTTCCTTTCATTCAGGCCCTATCTTTTTTTTTTTTTTAAGTCAACATGTAAATAATTGAATTGTGAAGAGCTAAGAGACTTGGTGACCGGGGAGGTAAGGGTGAAGCCTCTGGCAGCGATGCAGTGACGTTATCTTTATTTATTGGCCATCAAGTCGCAGCTGTCTTCTGGAGACCACGTAGGGCAGGGGTGTCAAACATAAGGCCCGGGGGGGGGGCAGAACCGGCCCATCCAGGGCTCTTATGCGGCCCGCGAGCAACTAGTGCAAGGGAGGGAACAGGAAATTGCTTGGGGGAATTGGGAGGAGCCACACCAATTGTGGACGGCGGAAGACAGGAAGGCCTGGCAGGATCTGGTCCACTGGCAGGATCTGGTCCATGGGGTCATGAAGAGTCGGACTCGACTGTGCGACTGAACAACAACAACTCCAATTGTGGCTTCAGCATGGCAGAACAACCTCTTCTGCAGCAATCAAGGAGCGCAGGAGCATCTGCCCAGGGCTGCACGGCTGGCTCTCCAGTCCGCCCGTGTGGGCTTTCTTTTGCACCCCCCTCCCAGCCCACGGGGGCCTGCAGTGAGGGTACAACAACTCAGGAGCTTACCAGCTGCTGTCCTTTATACAGTTTTCCAGTACCTGGCATTACATTTTATGGCACACGTGGCCCGGCCCGGCTCAACAAGGTGACATTTATGTCAGATCCGGCCCTCGTAACAAATGAGTTTGACACCTCTGCCATAGGGTTTTCAAAGTATGAGATATTCAGAGGTGTTTTGCCATTGCCTGCCTCTGGACTTCGTGGTGGTCTCCCGTCTAAGTACTAACCAAGGCCGACCCTACTTAGCTTCCAAGATCAGACTAGCTTGGGCCACCCAGGTTAGGGCAGTGACTATTACAGACTTTAACACCACCACCCCAAGTCCTCTGGTGACAGTGGGGGAAATAACAGTTACTAAGGGCTGAGGTGGAGCCGCAGTGGCTCAGAGGTTAAGACGCTGAGCTGCAGACTAGAAGATCTGTAGTTCAGCAGTTCGAGACCCCAGTGCCACATGATGGAGTGAGCGCCTGTCTCTGGCCCCAGCTCCTGCCAACCTAGCAGTTTGAAAGCAAGAAACTGCAAGTGGATAAACAGGTACTGCTTTGGTGGGAAGGAAACAGCGTTCCGTGCACCTTGGCATTTAGCCATGCCAGCCACATGACCACGGAGAAGTCTTTGGACAGTGCTGGCTCTTCGGATTGGAAACGGTGATGAGCAACGCATCCCTAGAGTCGGATTCAACTAGCTCTCAAGCAAGGGAAACCTTTTCCTTGCCTTTAAGGGCTGAGGCAAAGAGAACCTCTGCACTGGTGCTCTATTAGATAGGCATATGGAGCGGAGGTCCATCAGTGGCTATTAGCCACAAGGTATAGATAGGGGCTCTGGGGCAAGTGATGCTCTGTCTTCTTGGTGCTTGGGGGGGGTCAACAGTGGGAGGGCTTCTAATGTCCTGGCCCCACTGGTGGACCTCCTGATGGCATCTGGTATTTCTGGCCACTGTGTGACACAGAGTGTTGGACTGGATGGGCCTTTGGCCTGATCCAACATTGGCGTCTCTTATGTTCTTATTATGTTCTTATGTTCTGAAGAAGCCTCCCTACATGGCTCTCTGTGGACAAGCATCGTTGGCATGGATACTTCCCACATGGGGGAGAACAGCTGGGAAAGGTTCTCAAAGAGTACTGTAGCCACTAAAAGGAAACACATGTGGTCGAGGGACAAAGAAGAAGAAAAAAAATGGATTTATACCCTGCCCTTCACTCAGAGTCTCAGAGCAGCTTACAAACTCCTTTCCCTTCCCCTCCCCACAACAGACACCCTGTGAGTCAGGTGGGGCTGAGAGAGCTCTGACAGAAACTGCTCTTTTTCAAGGACACCTCTTATCAGAACTATGGCTTGCCCAAGGTCATCCAGCAGCTGCAACTGGAGGAGTGGGGAATCAAACCCGATTCTCCCACATTAGAGTCCGCGCACTTAACCACTACATGAAACCAACCAACCAACCCCGAGTCAAGACACGAAGAATGCTGACACAGGTTATCCTGCAGTTGTTTGTTTTCTGCAAGGGGTTTGCGCCTCCATGGAACGTTTTCCACATTGCCCTTCCGGCTCTGGAAGTCCAGTGCATTGCAGAAGAGTATGAGGAATGTTCCTGGGTGCAACCTCTATTTATGCAAGGCACCCGCTAAGACACACATGCACATATGAAAAATACACACACACACACACAAAAGGAGAATTTTTCCCTGAAGGGGCCCCCAGAGACCATTCGCTGTCCTGCTGAGGAGCTTAGCAAACATTTGTGATTGTTTGAAGACCGCTATGCAAATTGCGGCATGTTCACATCGTAATCGATTTTGAAAAATCGCTTGTCGTCAGAGAAACCTGCCTTAGTAAATCTGTTCCACAGGTGGTACCAGATACCCTCTTATTACTTGGGCAGATTAGTCCTGGTCTCGGTCTCTTGTACCCCCTCCCCAAATAATTGGCTCCCATTTGATTAGGGAAAAGCATTTTAATAGCTATAAAATCAAGGAAGTCTGTACGCGGCCCGGAGCCAGCGCAGCTGGTAACACGCGGAAGATGGTCCCTAAAGCTACAAAGGCCCTTGTTTAATGCGCAAAGCTGGGCAAGGGGACAATGTTCAGTGTGGAAAAGCGATGGAATTAGAGAGGCTAATCTCGGGCTGTTTAGAGTCAAACATCACTGAAGTCATTGTTTCCTTTCTTGGAAGAAGGCTGGAGGTACTGGGCCATGCCTTTCAACATCTGCTGCAGCACATTTATGGACGCCTGCCCTGTTCACATGCAGGAAAATGACCGCCTTCACGCATTCTGATTTACACCCACCTCATTGGCACTCGTGAGTGGAACACCCATTCCCCATCACCACACACACACACATCCACCTCCTACACGCCAGGATCCCACCAAGGTGACCAAGAGACGTTGATACATAATGCTGCTGAAAGACATAAGGTTGATTTTTTAAAAAAAAAATGCCTTGGAACCAGTGTTCCCTCTAAGCCGAGTTAGTGTGAGCTGGCTCACAGCTTTTCAGCCTCTGGCCCACACATTTTTGCCTTAGCTCAGGGAGGAGGGCTCCAGAGCAAACTAATTTATGCAGCAGCCAAACTGCTCACTCACAACTTTAAGGCCAGCAGCTCACAAAGTAGAATTTTTGCTCACAGGGCTCCGCAGCTTAGAGGGAGCACTGCTTAGAACAACAGCTTCTGGCACCAAACACAAGATCCTGAAGGAGTGAGGGTGTGGGGAGAATATGAAACGGGGGCTCAGGGAAGAAGTTAGAAGAAGACAGTGGGAAGAAGAGGGGTTAAACAACAGGTGGGCGAATGGCAGGATGGCCCCTCCGTGTGTGAGGAGATTACAGGGTTGCCAGCCTCCAGGTGGGGGCTGGAGATTTCTCAGAATCACAACTGAACTCCAACCACCAGAGATCCATTCCCCCAGAGAAAATGGCTGCTTTGGAGAGCGGACTCTGTGGCATTGCCTCGCTGGGGCCCCTCGGCTCCTCAAACCCCATCCTCCCTGGGCTCCGGCCCCCAAACCTCCGGGTATTTCCTAACCCAGAGCCGGCAACCCTAATTCTGTGGCATTGTACCCCGCAGAGATCCTTCCACCCCCCCCAAACCACAGCCTTCAGAGGCTCCAGGAAATTCCCCATTTGGAGTTGGCAACCCTATAAAGCAGTCAAAAAACATTTCGAGGGACGTTTCTGCGGTGGAGCCTCCAAGGCAACTCTGAATCCTCTCAGCGGAACTCCAGGTTCAAACAGTGCAAAGTTGAGGTCAAAAGCCAACTGACTGCCCCAGCTATGCTTGCTCACAGAGTGAATGGAGGGGGGGGAAGACAAATATTTACTCTCTTGGACTGCCGCTGAGCTCTTTATTTACAACAGGCAGTTGCCGCAAAGGTTGGCTAAGAACCCAACGCAGATGCTAGCGGGGAAGAATCCTCTGAGGAGAAAGAGAAAAGGGACAGTCCCAGGAGGCCACACATCTCCTGTTACTGACAAAGGGGCTCTCTCTTGTAAGGCAGCCTGCCATGTCAGAGCGTAACTACCTCTTGAGCGTGCACAGGCCGCTGTTAGATGTTTAGGCTGTGCTGCCGAAGACACGCAAGCGGGTGAGAGGTGTGGCGGAATCTGCGTTTGTCTTTCCCACCCATGTCCCAGCCTTTTGACTCGGCCTTCAAAAAAAGCTGTCTACATTTGGTGTCGTTTTCACACCTCAAGAGTGCTAGCATACTTTTGCATGCCCACATATGTCTATCATCCTTTCGGGGCAGTCACAGCAGCATGAAAATGATTTAAAAATGCAAAGGCAGATTCAGCCTGTGTCTGTGTAAGGTGGAAATGATGTGTGTGGTCAAGAAAGCCCAAGAGCTGCACAACCCACTTTTTTTTTGTAATTGCTTTTGGAGCAGAGAAGCAAGTCTGCACCGGGAATCTCCCGCTATTGCAACTGATCTCCCGGGGACAGAAATCAGTTCCCCTGGAGAAAATGGCTGCCTCGGAGAACTGGCTGAGGCGCCTCCCTGAGGTGCTGCCCCGCTGAGGTGCCTCCCTGCCCCCGAACCTTGCCCTACCCAGGCTTTAACCCCAAAATCTCCAGGAATTTCCCAACCTGGAGCTGGCAAGCCTGTGCTGTCCAGGCTATTTCTCGAGTGCAGGGAGGGAGGGATGGATCCAAGCAATCATATCACATCCACCGCAACTCGGATGTGCATTATCGGGTCAGGGGTGACGCTCCAGCATTCTCCCAAAGCTCTGGAAGTGGCCGCATTGCATCATGGATGACGATAATGTTATGTATTCAAAGCTACTTGAATGCATGTGAATGGCTTATGTGAAACATCTCATAAGGACGCAATGTTAAGCTTCGCCCTGGGCTAGGATCCAAATGTAACCAATCGGAGTACTAGCCCAGGAAGTGTCATCCAATCACTTCACAGAGCGGGAACGCTTGTGATTGGTCTTTATGTCTCCAACCTTATTGGCTGGTTATGTGTACAGTGGGCGTGGCTACATTAGCTGGGAATGTTTAAAAGCAGGACAGCTGCTATGTTAATTGATTGATGAATGGGTTCTGGCTATCTGATGTTGTACCGTGTTGGGAGTTTTGTGCGTTCTGGAGAATAAAGCCGTGTTCTTGCTGAATCACTCTCCGACTGCTTTGTTAAGTGAGCGACTTAACAGATAACACTCCACTTCACCCTGGCATTTCCTCCCATCACCCACCAGACGCCCCTCTGAACATCAACTGTATGAGCAGCAGAGGCTTTTCCCCAGTGGGGAACTTGCAGCCCTACTCTGAGGCAATCCTAACCACTAATAGTATGTTACCACTATATTTTAAATGCTACTAGTAGTTGTAAACTATTAACACATGTAGAAATGTGCTTCAGTAGTAGTAAGATAAAGCAATGAAGTAAGACCGATTCTTTGCAAGGTCTGGGAAGGGCAGCTGGTCTCTTACGGTGCAGAGTTAGGAACTTGGTCATCAGCCTCGGATCAGGTCGGCCTTGAATGTCCCAGATACCTCAAGGGCTACGTGCACCAACGGAGTCCATGGTAAACGTCCAAGTGACATAAAGCACGTGCCAACTTAGCCATGTCTGTCCGCTGCCTAGCACTACACAATTCGCTGCACTGCATATCTTCCCCTTCCATCTGACTTAATTAGTTACTCTTAAGGTGTAGCCTTCGGCCCCACTTGGCCGCTTTCCCAAAAATCGCACTTCAGCACAGTTTGTTAACATTCACCCAGAATAATCAGCTTGCGGAAAGGTTTTGCTCTCTCTCTCTCGAGTGATCTGGCTGGAGCCCCTGTAGCGCTCTTGACAGCTTTAGTAACACTGCAGTTGCACTAGTGTTATTAGGGCTGTGTGTTAAATGCCTTCGACTGGGTTCTGATTTATGGTGACCTGATCGATTAATTACTTCCACAATGTCCTCTCATTAACAGCCGTGCTCAGGTCATACAGACTGAAGGCCGCGGCTTCCATTATGGAATGTTGGGTCTTCTCCTTCTCCTGGCATTATCGTCTTCTCCAGTGACTCTGGTCTTCTCATCATGTGACCAAATAGGATAGGCTCAGTTTGGTCCTTTTAGCTTCCGGGGAGAGCTTGGGCACGATTTGATTTTATTTTTTTGCCACCAAGTCACAACTGACTTACGACCAGTGTTCCCTCTAAGCTGAGTTAGGTGCGAGCTGGCTCACAGTTTTTTAGCCTCCGGCTCACACATTTTTGTCTCCGCTCAGGGAGGAGGGCTCCAGAGCAAACTAACTTACGCAGCAGCCAAATCGCTCGCTAACCACTTTAATGCCAGGGGCACACAAAGTAGAATCTTTGCTCTCAAGACTCCACGGCTTAGAGGGAGCATTGCTTATGACAACCCCGTCAGGGCTTTCAAGGCAAGAGACGTTCAGAGGTGGTTTGCCCTTCCCTGCCTCTGCGTCATAACCCTGGTATTCCTTGGAGGTCTCCCATTCCGGCTCTTAGTCAGGGCCAGCTTAGCTTCCAAGATCTGATGTGATCAGACTAGCCTGCTCTAGGACCCCCTTATTTGCCTTCTGAGGGTCCGTGGTATCCATAAGACTCTCTTCCAAGACCACATCTCAAATGAATCGGCTTTTTCCCTGTCAGCTTTCTTCGTGGTCCAACTTTCATACCCACGCAGAGTAATGCGGAATACTACGGTAGGAGCCAGTTTGGTGCAGTGGTTAAGTGCGCGGACTCTAATCTGGGAGAACTACCCACTCCTCCACTTGCAGCTGCTGGATGACCTTGGGCAAGCCATAGTTCTGTCAGAGCTGTTCTCTCAAGGGCAGTCCTCGAAAGAGCTCCCTCAGCCCCACCTGCCTCACAGGGTGTCTGTTGTGGGGAGGGGGAGGGAAAGGAGTTTGTAGGCCGCTCTGAGACTCCGAGTGAAGGGTGGGGTATAAACCCAATCTCCTCTTCTTGATCTTGATTTCCAGCATCACACCCTTACACATAAAGGAATTTTCTAGATCCTTCCTGGCTGCCCTTCCCAGTCTCCATCTCCTTCTGATTTCTTGGTTGCCATCTCCCTTTTGGCTGATGGCGGAGCCAAGGGACAGATCGACCTGAACAATTCTGGTTTCTTAGGAGGGTTTGCCCCGGCTTTTGTGGCCCTTAAGAAGCTACTGGGAGGTGGGAAGACGGAGCAGCCACAGACAGTGGAGATGGAAAGGAGTTGGGGCAGGTAAACGGGGGAGGGGCCCTGGAGTTCCTTCCGCCATCCCGGGTGGGGGGCTGATTTTCTTATCCTGCAGGGCCTGGACAGGTAGCGCACCTGGCCTCCGACATGGCTGGTCAAAGTGACGGAGAAGGAGAAGGAGAAGAGGAGGAGATTGGATTTATACCCCGTCCTTCACTCGGAGTCTCAGAGCGGCTTCCAGTGGCACCTTTAAGACCAACAACAGTTTATTCAAAGTTTTCATGTGCAGTGTGCAGTTTGAGTCCAGTAGGGGGGAGAAGAAGGAGGAGGAGGAGGGAGGAGAAGAGGAGGAGAAAGGGAAGAGGAGAGGAGGAGGAGGAGATTGTATTTATACCCTGCCCTTCACTTGGAGTCTCAGAGCAGCTTACAAACTCCTTTCCCTTCCCCTCCCCACAACAGACACCCTGTGAGGTGGGCGGGGCTGAGAGAGCTCTGAGAGAACTGCCCTTGAGAGAACAGCTCTGACAGAACTATGGCTTGCCCAAGGTCATCCAGTAGGTGCAAGTGGAGGAGGGGGGAATCAAACCTGGTTCTCCCAGATTAGAGTCCACGCACTTAACCACTACACCAAACTGGCTCACAGAGGGAAGTGAGGGCAGGAGGTGGGTCTCCTTGACAGGTCCAAGCCCCGTCTCTGTCATCAGCTATCCGTCAAAGGGTAGCCATCTTTTTCAAGGGGAAGTTACCAAACAGGTGAAAAATCCTGACTTAACAAATCAAGGTGATCTGGAGAAACAGCCCATCATGTGCAACATTCTCACATACCTGGGAAGAGAAACATCATTCTGGAAAATGACACATCGAATGAGGATCGGCGACAGGACAGGGGATTCTGTGGCAGCCGCAAATCCTCTGGCAGAGAAGGATTGAACAGGGCTGATGTCATAGAGATGAGCCACCAATGATGTCACAAAGAGCGAGCATCGCAGGGTTGCCAATCGTCAGGACAGTGAGACCAGAGGAGGCGAAGCTACAGAGGAGGAGAGGCAAGCAGGCTGGGAAGATGGAGGGAAAAGGAAGCGGACACACAGGAAGTACGTGGGAAAGGGCAAAGGAAAATTTAGGGACAGGACAGGTGGGCAAAAGCCATGGACATAAAAACAACACACACATATCAAGCTGCCCGGCACTGCATTAGGCCACCGGTTGACCATGGTTACTTAGGACTGCCCACTCAGACTGGCAGCAGCTCTCCAGGGTCTCAGGCAAAGATCTTTCCCATCACCTGCTACCCGATCCCATTAACTGGAGATCCTGGGGGTTGAACCTGGGACCTTCTGCACGCCAAGCAGATGCCCTGTCCCTGAGTGTTGGGTGTTACAAGTCAAAACACTGCAGTATTTACAGGGTTAATGATGTTTGTTATGATCAACAGGAAGTCACATGTTTGTTTGCAACCAATCTGTTTAGACAATAGAATGCCCGGGAACTTTGGCGCGCTAACTTGCTAGTCTGATTGGAAACCAATGTGTCAAGTATTTAGCATATTGGCTTCTCCTTCCTGTCTTTGTTCTGACTGAAGAAGGAGACGCCATTCTTCTCATTTTACCTTTTAGCTGTAAGGATGTAGGTATTTTAGCTCTTTGTTATTTTCATATCCTGTGTACCTTTTCCCCACGTTAGGTTTATAGTAAACTTTTATATTTTAAACACACCATGGACTCAATCTCTTAATACTTACTCTGCTGACTTACTTAAAAGAATCCCAACACTGAGCCACAGCCCTTCCCTTGCATGAAGCTGCCCTGTACTGACTCAGACGCTTGGTCCGCCAAGGTCAGGATACCGGCGATGGCTCTCCAGGGTCTCGTGTACAATGAAATCGACAAAACCAGGTTCACGGTGGATTAAACCGTGAAAGAACAAGACTCACCGCTATGTATAAAACCTTAATGTATTCTACCAAAAGTATACATGTATCCAATACATAAATTAAATTAACTATTCTAATTTCTAGGTTTTCACCATATATTTAAGGATCTTGCAACTTTTGTTTGCTGTTCAGTCGCACAGTCAAGTCCGACTCTTCGCAACCCCATGGACTACATCATGCCAGGCCCTCCTGTCCTCCGCCATCCCCCGGAGTGTGTTCAATCTCATGTCCGTTGCATTGATAACACTGTCCAACCATCTCATCCTTTTCCGTCCCCTTCTTCTTTGACCTTCGATCTTTCCTAGCATCAGGGTCTTCTCCAGTGAGTGCTCCCTGCTCATTTGGTGGCCAAAGTATTTGAGCTTCAGTTTCATTATCTGGCCTTCCAGGGAACAGTCAGGATTGATTCCCTTTAAGATTGACTGATTGGATCTCCTTGCAGTCCAAGGGACTCTCAAGAGTCTCCTCCAGCACCATAATTCGAAAGCACCTATTCTCCGGTGCTCGGCCTTCCTTGTGGTCCAGCTCTCGCAGCCATACATTACTCGCAACTATATAACTTATTATCTAACTGAAATCCTCAACAATAATAAATTGTAACACAGTATTTATGGGGGTATCTTAACAGTCCAGTATTCTGCAGTTACTCTCTAGTGAATTGCACACAACCTTCCTGAGAATGAAATCCTCACTAAAAATAAATTCTGAGACAGAATACTTCACCTACCGCCCGACCCACTTAGGTAAGCAGCCGTGTTGGTCTGAAGCACCAGAACGTAGTTTGAGTCCAGGGGTACCCCTGAAGACCAACCAAGTTTCATTCTGAGCATCAGCTTTCGTGTGCCTGCGTGTGGTCTTCGAGATGCCATTGGACTCAAACTTTGTTCTTCCTGGCCCATTGTCACTGGATCTAAGGAGGAAGAAACCAAGTCAAGTGACTCAGCAACCTCTGGATCGGACGAGGACTCTGTGGCTGAAGCGGCTATGGGTGCGACGAAAACTGTGTATGATTTTAGAGACAGAAAGCCAAAGTAAGGGCAGAAGATGCTCAGAAAGTTTTCTCAAGGTAACTAATTTACTAACATAGCAGTGCAAAGCAAGAACTCTACAAGTATATTGTCTTATTAACAAATTTAATACTAACATTTAGTTTAACTGGGATATGATCTCTCACTCTTGGGTTTTTAGTTAGTGTGGGTATCTTTTCTTTATCCACAGATGTAGTCCCTTCCCAATTTTTTCTTTGTAGTTTTGTAGTCTATTGAAAAACAATAAAAATACCCCTTCGGGGGTTTAAAAAACCCCCAAAAACCTGGACCTTCAGCGTGCCAAGCAGATGCTCTACCGCTGCACCACGGCCCCTCCCCAGGGCTGGCGGCACTTCCCCCTTTAGCCGGCCGAGCCACGGGGCCCCTGCACGGCTGGCATGGTCTGCTCTGCTTGGACCCACATCGTGGAGAGAGGGGCAACTCGGCTCGGCTCACTCACAGCTGCCAGGGGCCTTCCAAGAGTGCCTCAAGTCAGGGACGGGCTCTTTCTGGCAGTGGAAAGTGCCTATGGAAGGGAACGGATCCCCTGGACCCATGCCAATTGGCGGGAAACAACTCAGTTGGGGATCAACTCCGTTTGATGTAACAAGATTCCCCCCAGTGGAAAAGAGCAAGAGTCCAGGAGCACCTTAAAGACTAACAAAATGTGTGGCAGGGGAGGAGCTTTCAGTATTGGAAGAAGCGAGCCATGACTCACGAAAGCTCCTCCCCTGCCACAAATGTGGTTAGTCTTGAAGGTGCTCCTGGACTCTTGCTCTTTTCTACTGCTACGGACAGACGAACATGGCGACCCGTCTGGATCTGTCTCCCTCCAGTGCACAGGCTTTTGTAACAACACTTTCTCCCTAAAAAGCACTTCAGAGCCGTTATCTCCGTAGCCCTCGCCACAACCCTGGAAGGCAGGTGTGTGTTTTCGCAGGGTACAAGGATCACAGAGCCTTCCCCCGGCACTCCCTGCCTCATGATCCCCTCTAACTTGAGGAAAGTTGACTCCTCAGCTTGTGGGACTTGTGTAGGCCAACAATCGCCTGGGCTGTGAAGGGGCTGCATTGAGGACAGAGGAGGGGACTGCTGAGGGGAAAGGATGCACGACCATCAGCACTTCCAGTGGTGGATCTCTGGATCCAACCCAATTATTTTTAGCACCATTAGAGAGAAGGGGGGGTGCAATCAGACAGGCTGTCAATCCGATGTCATCCTACCAGATTTAATGTGTGTGTCCAGACAGCAACATCTGTCTTCCATTCTCCAGCCGTTGGTCCCCCGTCCTCACCCTAGCTTTCCTGACACAGGAGAAAGTCTGGTGTTTACAGGTGGAACTGTTCTCACTGCGCACCTCTAGCCATCTGATCTCTCTGCTGCAGGCTCAAGCTGTTTGGGAGGTCTGCCGCTTCCACTCCCTGACTGTCATTTTTTCCTGCAGTTAGCGATATGTGCATAACTGCATATTTGCCCCCGGCGAATAAGCAGTTCTGCACATGCCCAAAGTAGACTTTTTTTAAAAAAAAGAAGCTGCCCACTCTGTGGTGACCGCGCAGCAGTAATCTGATCGGTCGACCACAGGGTGAGGCAGGATTAGGGTGGTGTGCCTGGACAAAATTCTCCAGAACAAATAGTCCCGGTGCAATTAGAGGTGTGGCCAGACCGTGCCAAGCCTGTTGTCTGACCACAGCCAGAGAGAGAAAGAGAAAGAGAGAGAGAAATGACATAACCCAGTCGCTAAGCTTCAAACCCAGCCTCAGCCCTCAATTTTTCGCAAGTCACCCACTCTCCATATCGGGCTTCCACCCAATGAGAAAGGGATAACAGTATATAAGAACATAAGAGATGCCAATGTTGGATCAGACCAATAGCCCATCCAGTCCAAAACTTTGTGTCACGCAGCGGCCAAAACCCAGGGGCCATCAGGAGATCCACCAGCGGGGCCAGAACTCCAGAAGCCCTCCAGGTCTTTCCCAACCCAGATCTTTCCCAACCCTAGGCAGACAGTGGCAGGGTAGAACTTTAAAGCCCTTCACACATCCACATTGCTGAAGGATCCATTCTCACTGTATAAAGATGCATCCAGTAATGCCCCACAGACCACTACCTGTGGAAGATGAGTTCCTTTAGACTGACATCATCTGCCCAAATGAAACCAGTGTATTCTCTAGTCCTAGAGAAAACATGGTACGTGCAATCCCCCCAATACACACATGTACAGAGGCTGAAAAATACACGCATTGTTCCTTTCAGACAAAATGGTGATCACACACACAGAGAGGATCATGTGTAGCTCGTTCTTCCTATATACATGGTGAAGTGTCAGAGAGCTTTGTAGCTCCCCTGCAACTATGGAATTCACTCCCCTTGGAGATCGAAAAGATCTCCTTGTTAGTTTCCAGAGGGTCTGTAAAGACCCGTTTTTTCACTCCAGGGGTTATTTATGGGAGGGTTTGAGGCTATTGTTTTGGGGTGCCATTTTGCTGATTTTAAAGAGGCTGTTTTTGGACTACAGGTCTGTCTAGCCACGTCAATCTTTGCTTAATGCTTTAAAACAAAAATGAGAACATCTAATGAATAGCTGGACTGATTGGCTGAGGGGGCGAGGCGACCAGATAAAAGGAAAGAAGGAGGGAGCGTTCTGAAAGATGCAGTTAAAGTTTTCCAATAAAGAAGCAAGAAGGTACATATGGAGTGTTATTTACTCTTCCTTGGGACAACTAGACTAAACACATTCCTGGAGGAGAGGTCTAGCTATGGCTATCAGCCATGAGAGTTAAATGGAGGATCCACGTTTGTTTGTTTGTTTGCTTAATTTGGCCTTAATTTGGCCTTTCTCCCCACCAGGACTGAAAGCAATTTATTTTGTCCTCCTCTCTTCCATTTCATCCTCACAACAACCCTATGAGGCAGGATTGCCAGACACCCCGGTGGCGTCAGGGCTCTCCCGCTGCATCCATCTGATGTGCAGCGACCTGTCTACATCGCTGCCCACATGACCCAGAAGTGATATAATGATGTCTGGAACATCAGGGCAACACTCTGGTATTTGAGCAAAAACTCTATGGTAGAAGCAAAATTTACCATAGAGTTTTTGCCTAAATACCAGAGTGTTGCCCTGACGTCCCGGATGTGATAATGTCACTTCTGGGTCACGCGGCAGTGACGAAGACTTATCGCTGTATGTTGGATGGGCCTTGGCTGGCAGTCCCCAGGAGCATTGAGGGAGTGGAGACAACATGGGAGTCACTTCCTGTGAGGGAATTTCCCTACCTACAGCATTATGATGTCACTTCCTGTTTTGAAACCAGAAGTGACTTCCAGGTGCTCCCCCCCCCCATTTTCTTCCTACCACTCCACTGAGCAAGAGTAGGGGGATAGGAAGCATAACCGGGAGGTCTCCCACTATTACTAGGCAAGTCCTAACCCCAGACACAGCACAATTAGCTTTCCACACATGTGTCGTTTCACACAGCCCGACTGAATTTTGCTTCATCCCCTTGTTGGTTGCGCCACTGCTTCACATGGCAGGCAGTCATTTAAACAGACCAATGTTCCCTCTAAGCTGTGGAGTCTTGTGAGCAAAAATTCTACTTTGTGAGACACTGGCATTAAAGTCGTGAGCGAGAGAGTCGGCTACTGCATAAATTAATTTGCTCTGGAGCCCTCCTTCCTGAGCTAAGACAAAAATGTGAGAGCCGGAGGCTCAAAAACCGTGAGCTAGCTCACACTCACTCAGCTTAGAGGGAACACTGGCAGGCAGTCATTTAAATAGCCAGTTAAATCAGTCACAGTTAAACAAATCAGTCACAAACACTGTATTTAAAACAAATCCTACTGTCTAACATAGCCACAACAACGGTGGCCAGACTGTTTGGGCTGGCAGCATTTCCCCACAGTTGTGGCAAAACCCAATGCAAACCTGTCCAGCAGGCGTCTGAGTCGTTGGGTGCAGAACCAAACAGAACTGGTGATCAGGTCACATCAGATCGTCACCGTCGAACAAGTTTGACCATCCCTAGATTTTGCCTTCTTCTGTTACCTCCTGCTGGCTGCCATGTGACGTGACTGAACCAACCTAGCCCCATATAAGATGTGTGTTCTTTGTCCAGTGCAAGAGATTCCCTCTGCTTGTGGCACACTCTAAATCCGCTGCTCTCCTCTTCTCAGTCAGTTTACCCCTTCTGTGACGCCCACAAAGAGTCGGAGAGCTGCTCTGTATTTAAACATTCCCGGCTAATGTAGCCACACCCACCCCAATGCAAACCTGTCCAGCAGGTGTCTGAGTCGTCTGGTGCAGAAGGTCACATCAGATCGTCACAGTCAAACAAGTTTGACCACCCCTAGATTTTGCCTTCTTCTGTTACCTCCTGCTGGCTGCCATGTGACGTGACTGAACCAACCTAGCCCCATATAAGATGTGTGTTCTTTGTCCAGTGCAAGAGATTCCCTCTGCTTGTGGCACACTCTAAATCCGCTGCTCTCCTCTTCTCAGCCAGTTCACCCCTTCTGTGACGCCCAACCCGTAAGAAGCACCCGGTCCTGTCACCACCAGGGCGACTCACTCGGCGAAGGCACTGTTGAAGCACAAGGGACTGCCCTTCACCAAACACATCCTTCTGAGCTCAGCAAGCTCCGTCTCGTCTCGGAGCAGCAGCCAGTCTCCCCCCCAGTCCACTCCAATAAGCCCAGAATTAGCTAACGTGTCACCTGGAAAAAATGAACGACGTGACATGCAATTTATACAAGAGTGACTGATTTCATGCTTCGACCAGAGAAAGAAAAGTGGCCGTTATATTCCCCGCTGCTTTAAAAATAGTCACTAGAACACTCGAGGCCAGATTCTGACTTTTTCCCCCCTGGAGTTTATAGTAAGAACAGAGAACGTTCGGCTTCCCTCCCACTGCCAAGAGAGGCCAAGTTCCTCAGAGTGCATTCCTCTCCAGGAGGGTTTCCAGCCTCCAGGTCCGGCCTGGAGTTCTCCCAGGATCACAACCCATTTCCACATTGCAGAGATCAGTTCCCCTGGAGAGAATGGCAGCTCCAGAGAGCAGACTCTGTGGTGTACCATAGAGCAGGGGTGGCCAAACTGCAGCTCGGGAGCCACATGCGGCTCTTTCACACACATTGTGCGGCTCCCGGCAGGGCAGCTGGGGAAGCGAAGGGGAGCCATGCCTCCCCGATTGGTTTTCCCTTCCCCAGCCAGTGTTCCCCTCCCTGGGTAGCAGGGGTCATTTCCTGTGGGAGCACACAGGAGCGGAACTCCAGCAGTAAGGAGCCCAGGGGGTGGGCACATGCAACAAGCCCCGCCCCCTGCTCCCAGCAGCCCTCAGTTGGGCCACAAGGAGCAAGAAGCAGCCAGGTAAATTGCAGAGTCCCCCCCGGCCTGCCTTCAGGTACAAGCTCTCCCTCCTCTGTGAGGGCAGATCTGCACGTTCCCCTACCCCCCCAATAGCTAGCAATCCAAAACAGTCCAATGGAGCCTGAGCGGTGGGTGTTGCCTTCTGACACACTTCCGGTGATGCCAGGGGGTGTGGCATATGCAAATAAGTTATGCTAATGAGCTCCTGCACCTCTTTTTCTAGGCTTGGAGAAGGCATTTGTCTCTTTACATTCCTTCTTCAAGCCAAGCCAGCTGGCCCGGGGGGGGGGGGCTTGGGGGACCCCTTTAAAGTAATTTTTTTCTACCTCCCCCCCCCACACCCACACCCT
>NW_015171591.1:49583-52987 GCF_001447785.1 Gekko japonicus | reverse complement strand
CCCTCCCCCCCCCCTCCCCCCACCTCTTTCCCCCCCCCCCTCTCTCCCCACCTCTTTCATTCTTTCTGTCCACCTCTCTTTCTTTCTCTCTTAAACAAACAAATATCATTAGCAAACAAATAAATATCATTGGACAAAAAAACATTATCATTATCTGTTTTTACCCCCTTTTGTTTTTTATTTTTGGCAGTCTCATTTATTGTTAATAAAAAGCAAATCTGCATAGTTCCCAATAAAAAGGTGTGTGTGATATTTGTTCACATCTTGCAGTTCTCAAACATCTGACATTTATTCGATGTGGCTCGTACGTTAAGTATGTTTGGCCACCCCTGCCATAGAGATTTTAGGTAAAATCCCTCTTTAAGTTCCCCCTTCCACAGGCACCACTCCCAAATCTCCAGGAATTTCCCAGGCTGGAATTGGCAACCCTACTTTCCCGACAGAGCATGTTCCTTTTCCCACAAGGTGACCAGAACCGGCATCCTGAAGGAACCAGCCCCTGAAGGGGACCACTTTGCTTCTTCATCCCCATCCTCGAAGCCCCCCAAATTCTCTCTCAAGCTACCCTGTGTTCCTGCCCAATCAAGAGAACTCCAGTTTTGCTCTACTGTAAGCTGGGGAGGTGAGTTTGGAATAGCCCCGTCTCATCAGATCTCAGAAGCTAAGCAGGGCTGGCACTTGGAAAGGAGACCACCAAGGGAGACTCTGCAGAAGAAGGCAATGGCCAACCTTGCCCGCCTGTGATGACACGTCTGGCACTCTGACTCTGCCTGCTGCCAACTTTGTGTCTTGCCCCTGGCCACCTGCACCCCCAACCCTAAGCCCTGGTCCCTGGGCAGTTGGTCCACCTGGGTGGGGTGGACAGTGCCATCAAGTCACAACCAACCTATGGCGACCCCTAATGGGGTTTTCAAGGCAAGAGACATTCGGAGACATTGGCCAGTTCTGCATCTAGCATTCGCTCCACATTTTCTCAACTGGGAGGGAAAAGTGCAGCTCAAAACCACATTCAGATACCTCAGAGCAATGCCTATTGACTGCAAAGTCACCCCTGAACGGCCATAAAATGGGCATAAATCTATGCACAAGATTCAATACAATCTGACAATCAAAGAGCTTGAAAGTGGCACGCAGTTCGGAGGGTACCATAAAACCCAATAATCAAAGGAGGTGACACCAGCATGCCATGCAGAGGGGGATTTCTGTTCCAACGTGGGTTTTGTAAAACAACAGAGGGAAAAGCCAGTGCCGGTACAACAAGGATGACCAACGATGGTCTGGGGGGTTGGTTGGCACTTGGAAGGGAGTTGGTTGAGAATATATTTGAATATACATTTTGTTTTCCCTGGGCCTCCGGCATAAAACATTTAGGAACACTGGCATAAAGATACAGGTGGGATCTCCGGGTAACCGTCGATGGGGAAGGGGATCAAGAGAACTCCAGGCCAGAGGGGGTTCCGCTGCAGCCTCCAGCCCAGCGGCTGGGGCAGGTCTTTGAAAGCAGAGGCGAGGTCTCCGCTGGTGACCTGACTTATAGGAATCCACACGGAGGTGAGTGTCACAGAGACAACCACTCACGGCATCCGAGAAAGAGGGGGTACAGAGAACCAAACCAAAACCGTGGTGGCAGCGGTTACTGAAAGAACATTGACCTGCCTGGGCAATCAGATCTCCACTGACTAATCACAAGCCCTGCTGGGCAAAAGCCCCAACTGGCCAGTGTTCCCTCTAAGCTGAGTTAGTGTGAGCGAGCTCACAGTTTTTTAGCCTCCGGCTCGCCCATTTTTCTCTTCGCTCAGGAAGGATGGCTCCAGAGCTAACTGATTTATGCAGTAGCCAAGTGGCTGGCTCACAACTTTAATGCCAGTGGTTCACAAAGGAGAATTTTTGCTCACAAGACTCCACAGCTTAGAGGGAGCATTGCACCTGGCCCCTGGCCCACTCTCTAAAAACACTTGGCAGGCACCAGGAATGGTGTCGGAGGGCACCATGGCACGGCACCCATGGCCGCCACGTAGGGGATTTCCCTGCAGTCATGGAGGGACCTGAGTCTGCTTTCCTTTTACTCCCCAAGTAGGGCAGCAGAGGGTATCCTCGGATGCAGACCGGAAGAAGAGGCATTTCTAGGCTTCCCTCGTGCAGTGGGCACAGGCTCCTTTGTGCACTGCTGCCGACAGGCAGAGTCCCGCCGACTGTTGTTGAAACAAAATACAGCAAGGAGCGGATAAAATAAATGGGGCGGGAGGCTGTGGTTTCGGGCAGCCGACAGATCTGCGGGAAAGGAGGGGGAAGACAGCGGCGGCTGCCAAAACGCAGCCTCGATTTCTGTCTCCAAAGCCTGTAATGATGTCAGAAGAGGCTTGAGACTGACAGGGCTCCACAAATCAAGGCGATCATCAGGCTGGCCACAGCGGGAAAACAAAGAGCGGCCAAGAGAAAAACGTCGGCAATCCATCTGGCTCGCCAAACGCCTTGAGGGACCCTCGTTTTGCTCCTGGAAATCTGCACCTTCTCTAAAAGTGCTGTGTTTGCAATCTGGTGCCACGAGTCCGCCTTATACTGAATCAGACCATCAGTCCATCAAGGTCACTATTGTCTGCGCAGACTGGCAGGGGCCCTCTGGGCTCTTAGGTCTTCCCCATCACGTACTACCTGAGCCTTTTAACTGTAGCTGCCCAGGCTTGAACCTGGGACTTTCTGCATACCAAGTAAATGCTCTACCCTCTCACATCGGGCTGCCTTACACCGAATCAGACCACCGATGCACAAGAGCAGACTTGCCTACTCAGACTGGCAGTGGCTCTCCAGGGTCACATCACCTACTGCCTGATTCTTTTATAACTGGAGGCACTGGGGATTGAACCTGGGACCTTCTGCGTGCCAAGCAGATGGTCTACCACGGAGCCACAGAGAGAAGAGAAGAGATTGGATTTATAGCCCGCCCTTCACTACCCAAAGGTGTCCCAGAGCGGCTTACAAACTCCTTCCCCTCCCCACCACAGACCCCCTGTGAGGTTGGTGAGGCTGAGAGAGCTCTTGACAGAAACGGCTCCTTTTCAAGGACAGCTGTGCCAGAACTACGGCTTGCCCAAGGTCATCCAGTCAGGTGTAAGTGGAGGAGTGGGGAATCAAACCCGGTTCTCCCAGATTAGAGTCCGCGCACTTAACCACTACACCAAGCAGCCCCTCCCCTTCCCAAGACTGTGTACACAAGACTTCGAAATCAAACTGCACCATAAATAGAGCTTTCTCATCCTCTGCTGTTTCTGTCTTAATTCCAAAGCAGCCTAGGGGAGCTTATGCCTAAGCAGAAGGACGGCCACTTTGAGCTCCGGTGAGAAAAGCAGACTACAGGCGAAAATTCATAAATAAAAATAAGATATATGAACAAAGGCTTTGTAATC
>NW_015171591.1:32088-48655 GCF_001447785.1 Gekko japonicus | reverse complement strand
CCCAAGGGGGGGGGGAAGGGGGGGGGGGGGGGGGGGGGGGGGGGGGGGGGGAGCCGAGTCTGGCACAGCAGCCCCCCCCCTTTGCCCTAACTGTCCTCTCACTCACTTTCCTGAGAGGGCTGCAGACCACAGAGGGGACGCAATGTTGCCCTCTGACACCTCCACTCTGTTCAGATGCCCTGAGGCTAATTCATACAGACGTCCGACTGATTGTTCCCGCCAGAGAACCAGTGTGGTCGGGCCAACAATAGCTTGAATGCACACCAGCCAGCAAAGTAAGCCGTGAAAGTGAGAGGTAGCCCCCCCAGCCCGCAAAGTAAGCCGGGAAAGTGAGAGGTTGCCTGGGGGGGGGGGAATTACATCTGGCGGCCAGTTGTCATTCCGGGAAGCCTTGGGGCCCCAGCTGGAGGTTGGCAACAAGGCTCCCTCTAAGCTGTGGAGTCTTCTGAGCAAAAATTCTACTTTGTGAGCCGCTGGCATTGAAGCTGTGAGGGAGCGATTTGGCTGCTGCATAAATGAGTTGGCTCTGGAGCCCTCCCTCTCTCCCTCTCCCAGCCCGAACCTCCCAAGATTGCTGGGAGGATGAAAAGGGATGGTCACCTGCACCCTTCCCCCCAATGGACTTTGCAACCGGCACATTTTGGAAGCTGATTCTAAACCAGGCCAGTGTTACCCAGCATCACGGAGGCTGGCTGGAAGAGTTCCGCTCTCTCCCTCTCCCAGCCCGAACCTCCCAAGATTGCTGGGAGGATGAAAAGGGATGGTCACCTGCACCCTTCCCCCCAATGGACTTTGCAACCGGCACATTTTGGAAGCTGATTCTAAACCAGGCCAGTGTTACCCAGCATCACGGAGGCTGGCTGGAAGAGTTCCGGGCTGGCATGCTGGCCCTCACTCCCCCTTCAAGGCTTCCAGCAGGTAAGAACAATAACCCCCCCCAAAAAAAATGCACAGCAACTGCAAAAGTAAGCACCCCCCCATGAGGCTGTCCACACACCCCACCCCTCTGCCCGTGTCCCCACCCCGCCCCCCAAAGCCAGCTACAATTCTGTTTCAAGGAGTTTCCCTGCAGTCACAGGCAGTGTTCCCTCTAAGCTGAGTGAGTGTGAGCGAGCTCCCAGTTTTTTAGCCTCCGGCGGCTCATCCATTTTTGTCTCCGCTCAGGAAGGAGGGCTCCAGAGCAGACTAATCGATGCAGTAGCCCAATCGCTGGCTCACAACTTTTAATCTCAGCAGCTCACAAAGTAGAATTTTTGCTCACAAGACTCCACAGCTTAGAGGGAGCATTGGTCACAGGCACGAAATCATCCACTTCCAGAGCACTTTCCAACTGGATTTCACTACCAGGGCGATTCTGCACCTAGCATTGGCTCCACATCTCCTCAACTGCCCGAGGCCAAAAGTGCAGCTCGAAACCACATCCAGATACCCGGCGGGGACAAGGCCCTGCCGACTGCAAAGTCACCCCTGGAGGACTATAAATGCAGGCAGTAAAGGTAAAGGTTCCCTTGCCCGAAAGCCAGTCGAATCCGACTCTAGGGTTGCGGTGCTCATCTCTGTTTCAAAGCCGAAGAGCCAGCGCTGTCCGAAGACGTTTCCGTGGTCATGTGGCCGGCATGAGTAAACACCAAGGCTCACGGAACGCTGTTACCTTCCCACTGAAGTGGTACCTATTTATCTACTTGCAATTTCTTGCTTTCGAAGTGCTAGGTTGGCAGGAGCTGGAACTAGAGACGGGAGCTCACTCCGTCATGCGGCACCCGGGTCTCGAACTGCTGAACTACCGACCTTCCACAGCCTGCAGTTCAGCGTCTTAACCCCTTGAGCCACCGCAGCTCCCTAAATGCAGGCGGGAGGGACCCTAAAGCCCGGTGCTCAGAGAGCGCGCAAGCGGCGTGCCCTGCAGAGGGGGAGGGGGGTGCATTCTCTTCTTCCAGCCAGGGCGGGTCCCCCAAACCGAGGGAGGGAAAAGCCAGCAGGGGCAGCAATGCCAACTGTCAAAGAAGCCCAGCGGGGAAGTGGCCGGGAAGCGGCTGGAAAGCGGCAGGCAAAGTCCAGCGTCCCTCGGCGCCCCTGCCGCCTCCGGAGAGGCCGGCCTCGACCCCGGCCGCCGCCGCCCCCCCACGCCTCCCGTCGCCCACCCCAGCGGGCCACGCTCCGGCATCCCCCTTCGGCTCGACGACGCCCGAGCGAGGAGGAGGACGACTCCCCGAGGCGGAGGCTGCCTTACCTTCGATGACCTGGGCGGGCAGGACGGCCGGCGGGAGGAGGGAGGCCCAGAGCAGGCAGAGCGCCTTCCAGGGGGGGCGCTGCCGTCGGCGCAGGGAGTGACTGGAGGGGGGGGGCAGGAGAGAGAAGGGCAGCGTTACGACGACGGAGGTCCCCCTCGAGGGGAGGCCGAGGAGGGGAGAGGGGCAGGCGGCAGGGGGCGCCTTACCTGCTGGGGGGCATCTCGGCGGAGGAGGGCGTCGTCGTCGTCGTCGTCTGCTGCTGCGGGGCGAGGAGGGCAGCGGGTGGGAGGGAGGCCGAGGCGGCTGCGGCTCTTCTTCTTCTCCCCCGCCGGCCGGGAGCCCGAGTGGCACGAAGGCGGCGCTCTCCCTCCCTCTGCCTCTCTCTCTCCCTCTCCCTCAGGCGGGCTCCCTGTGAGTCACGGCGAGGAGACTCCAACTACTAGCCGGACTGAAACCTGACGCCTCCGCCGCCGTCTAAGAAGTCTCCCTCCCCGCCGAGCCCACCAGCTCCCAGCGCCAGCCGCCACCGGCCAGGACCGCGCGGCTCCTCCTCCCCTCCTCTCCTCTCCTCGGGCTGCCCCGCAGGCTTCCCATGATCCGCGCCCAGCCCCAGCGGCAGGCACCGGCGGAGGCCACACAGGCCCGGCCTCCCAGCCAGGGGGGTTAGTTAAACGGGCAGGTGGCTCAAGGGTGTAGACTTTCCAATTTCCCGGTGTGTGTGTGGGGGGGGGGGGGGGGGGGGGGGATTGCTGTGCTAGGAGCAAGGGTGGCTCCCGGGGGAGGCTGAGCACCTTCCTGAAAATTTCGGCAGGGGCTGAAGCCCCGCCACCCCCACGAAGATTACGCCTAGGCTGCAAACATCTCCCTTTCCGAGAAGCACCTGGGAGGCGCGTCCTGCGGGAAGTCACCGCAGCCGGGTGCGGGATCTAGAGCACAGGGTTGCCGGCCTCCGGGACGCAAGGTTCCTGGCATTAAAGTTGTGAGCGAGCGATTTGGCTGCGGCATCAATTCGTCTGCTCTGGAGCCCTCCTTCCTGAGCTGAGACAAAAACGTGTGAGCCGGAGGCTAAAGAACTGTGAGCTCGCTCACGCTGACTCGGCTTCGAGGGAACACTGTCCAGGAGTAGGGGCCTAGAGGCCTCTCAGGAGGATAACTGGCCTGCCAGACCGTTGAGATGAGTTCCCCCGGAGAAAGGGGATGCTTCGGAGGGTGGACCCGATGGCGTTGCACCCCACTGAGAGCCTCCTCTCCGCAAACCCCACTCTTTCCAGGCTCCATCCCCCCCCCATCTCCTGGAACGTCCCGACCTGGAGTTGGCAACCCTGACAACTCACCTCCCCACTACCTCTCGGGAGAAGGTATCAGCTTTCTCCCATCCAGAGGTGCAGGCGGAACGGCTGTTAAGGGCCAGGGCCAGGGCCAGGAGAACACCTGCAGCTCTAGGTGGGAAAGGAATTCTTGACAGATTTCGTGCTGTCTCCCAGAAGGCCTTCATGAGGAGGTGGAGGCCCCCCGACTGTTAGCCCTGGTCCAAGACAAAAAATTTATTGTTGTTCCGTTGCACACTTGAGTCCGACTCTTTGCGACCCCCATGGACCACATCCCGCCAGGCCCTCCTGTCCTCCACCATCCCCCAGAGTGTGCTCAGTCTCATGTTCATTGCCTCGATAACACTGTCCAACCATCCCATCCTTTGCCATCCCCGTCTTCTTTGACCTTCAATCTTTCCCAGCATCAGGGTCTTCTCCAGTGAGGGCTCCCTTCTCATTGGGTGGCCAAAGTATTTGAGCTTCAGCTTCAGTCTCTGGCCTTCCAGGGAACATAGCCTTACATAAAGACTAGTGGCAAAATCCAGACGCGCAGTTTCGACCCAACTATAATCTGGATTGGCCCAGGGTCCGGTGCCAAGGTGGCTGGGCCGATGTCAGCATAGCCTGAGGTGGGGCAGCTGCCAGAACTGAGGTCTCCTGGTGGGGCCCACTGCTCCTGCTCCTCACCCCCTCACCGCCCTTTGCCCATCTTCTTGTGAGCCTCATAAGAACATAAGAGATGCCAATATTGGATCAGGCCAAAGGCCCATCCAGTCCAACACTCTGTGTCACGGAGTGGCCAGAAATACCAGGTGCCATGAGGAGGTCCACCAGTGGGGCCAGGACATTAGAAGCCCTCCCACTGTTGCCCCCCCCCAAGCACCAAGAAGACAGAGCATCACTTGCCCCAGAGCCCCTATCTATACCTTGTGGCTAATAGCCACCGATGGACCTCTGCTCCATATGCTTATCTAATTCCCTTTTGAAGTCGTCCATGCTTGTAGCACCCACCACTTCCTGTGGCAGTGAATTCCATGTGTGAATCACTCTTTGGGTGAAGAAGTACTTCCTTTTATCCGTTCTAACCTGACCGCTCAGCCTCCCACACTCCCAGTGGCATGCACTGCCCGGCACGGTCGGGAAAGGGTGGGTGGGCACTGGGAGGAGTGGGAGGCATGGGTGGGAGAAGCTGGGCAGCGAAGGAGGAGGACACCAGCGGGTGGGCAGGGAGGTGTCAGCAGGGCAGAGCAGGGGCAAGCCAGGGAGAGAGCTCTGGGCCCTCTCTGCCCAGGACTGGGGCCGTGGCTCCACGGCGGAGCATCTGCTTGGCACACGGAAGGTCCCAGATCCAGTCCCCGGCATCTTCTTTTGCTTTCACGGAAGGAAGACCTCTGCCTGAAACCCCGGAGAGAGACTGCCAGCCCAAGGGGACAGTCCTGACTCTGATGGACCAAGGGGCTGATTCAGTAGAAGGCCGCTTCCTGGGCTCCCGTGTCCATGACCCACTGAACCCGGGAACGAGCCCTGCAAGGTGGTGGCCGAGAAGCCCACGCCAGGCCTGGAGTCAGGTTAGAGGCAGACCGCAGGGTCCTTTTGCGGGCTAAGCCAAGCACACGGCCCGTGACTGCCCCTCTCCCTCCCTCCTGCTAGATCAAAAGGGCCCTTTGGCTGATCAGTGGGCCACTGTGGGCCCCACCAATCGGCTGAAGCCCTTCAAATCAGGCAGGAGGAGCGGGAGCTGGCCGGGTGGGTGGGTGGTCACTCTTGGGAGCGAGGCTTCCCCCGCAGGTCAGCTGGCTGGGGGCAGATAGAAGCCCCCAGAAGCGGGGGAACCCCTGCCTGGGCATGGGGGCTAGCAACCCTATCCATGGGTCATCTTGATCAGAATCCGTGGGTCAGTCCAAAATGAGGAACAGGAGGGCAAACAGGACTGAGACAGGGTTGCCAGATCCGGGCTGGGAAATACTTGGAGATTTGGGGGGTGGAGCCGGGGGGGAGGGGCTTGGGGAGGGGAGGGACCTCAGCAGGTTATAATGCCATACAGCCCCCCCTCCAAAGCCGCCATTTTCTCCAGAGGAACTGATCTTGGTCATCTGGAAGATCAATTGCAATAGTGGGAGATATCTCCAGGTGCCGGCTGCAGGTTGGCAACCCGAAACTGAGATTCGGTAGGTTTTTCATATTTCCAGCAAGTCGCTCAGACAAAAGGCCCCAGCCTGGAGGCCACAGTTGTCCACGGGCGGCTCTAGTCAGCGTGTAGTTCCCCTGCCAGCCATTTTGAGGGTGGCGCTGTGGGGCAGATGAGGTTTGGCCAGCGACTTTCCCTGTGTTGAGGCAGTTCTGGCAGCTAAACCAGAGTTCTGGGTTCAGGTGTCATGGTACCCAACACTTGGGAGCCATCTAGGGTTGCCAGCCTCCAGGTGGGGCCTGGAGATCTCCCAGAATTACAACTGGTCTCCAGATGACCGAGATCAGCTCCCCTGGAGAAAATGGCCGCTTTGGAAGGTGGGCCGTATGGCCTTATACCCTGCTGAGGTCCCTCCCCACCCCAAACCCTGCCCTCCTCAGACTCCACCCCAAAATCTCTAGGAGTTTCCCAAGCCAGAGCTGGCAACCCTGGAGTCAGTTTAGGAGCAGCGAGGAGGGACCTCCCGCTCACTCACAGTGATCGCAAAGCTGTTACCTTGACCTGATCAGGCCACCAGGGAAAGCGAGTGAAGCAGAAACTGGAGGGAAAAAATTTCCCATCACTTTAAAAAAAAAAGTCTTTCTTGTGCCCTTTCCTCTGACAGGAATCTTATTGCCAGTAAACAAGGAAGGGAGATATTCAGGCAATGAAATCCCTCCCTCCCAGCCCTGAATTCAACCAGGGAACATTTCATCGTTTAAATTCATAATTGCAATGCATAGGAGCCCTGCCAAGAAAAGGACATGGCGACCCAAGTGCCGGCAGGCTTGCTGAAACTACGTCAGATGTTTCACACACACACCCACGCACCCCAAATCTAGAAACAACTTTAAACGTCGAAAGGACACCGAGAGAAATGATCCTGCTGTCACCGACAAGTTCCCGATCTATAATGCTGCCCTTTATTCCACAGAATTGTTCCTGTGACTGAACTGTTTACATATGTCAGAGTCTGTGCATGTTTGAGATAGCGCTGTAACAGTGGGCCCATTGAAAAGCCCGAAAGTTGTTTCCATGAGAAATATCATTTTTACCCCACCCCACAACATCCTGAATGAATCTTTTTTTCCCACATATGGCTGATTGCGTGCGATATCTGCCCAGAAATAAGTTTTTAAAGTTTGGAGTTAATTGGATGTCTCTTTTTAAGCTACGGAGCTTTGACCAAGTGGGCTATTTCCTTCCTCCGCCACCATCCTTTTTGGAAAGGAAGGATTTGGGATGGTGCGGAGTTGGCAGTGGGGTATAAGGTTCGGGGAGGCCACCAGGCCTTCAGGTTGCCAACTCCAGCCTGAGAAATTCCTGGAGGTTTGAGGGGGTGCCAGTGTAGGGGCGAAGCTAGTGAAAGATATCACCCAGAGTCAATGTTATATCATGGAGTCTGCACTCTGAAGCTACTGTTTTCTGAGGTTGGAAACCTAATAATAGAAGGTCTTGAGTATTTCTGCTGGCTCAGAGGTGGTGACCTTCGCCCAAGCCCCCTCCCCATGACTAAAGCAGCTTCTTTAACAGGCAGAAGATGGGAAGATCCTTTCTTAAATGAATCTTGATTGCTCTTGATGGCTGGTGGCTACTAACTGTTGAATAGGTTTTTGGCTGGCAGCTCAGAGAAAAGTTTGGGAGCTCCAAGAGGACCCACCACTGGGACTGACAACCTCCAGGCAGCACCTGGAGATCTCCTGCTATTAGAACCAATCTTCAGATTGAGAACATAAGAAGATGATTCTGGAGAGGTACTGCTGTCCCATATTTGGAACTATTGCTGTGTCTATCTTTTGCTTGGTTATGTTTTGTCTGTTGAAAAAATTGGTAATAAAAATAATTTTTAAAAAAAGAACATAAGAAGATAAGAAAAACCATGTTGGATCAGGCCAGTGGCCCATGATCCAGTCCAGCACTTTGTGTCACACAGTGGCCAAAACCCAGGTGCCATCAGGAGGTCCACCTGCGGGGCCAGAACTCCAGAAGACCTCCCTAGTACTGTGGCTCCTCAGGCACCAAGAAGAAGAGAAGAGAAAGAAGAGATTGGATTTATACCCCACCCTTCACTACCCAAAGGTGTCTCAGAGCGGCTTACAAACTCCTTTCCCTTCCCCACAACAGACACCCTGTGAGGTAGGTGGGGCTGAGAGAGCTCTTGACAGAAACTGCTCTTTTTCAAGAACAGCTCTTATCAGAACTACGGCTTGCCCAAGGTCATCCAGCCAGGTGCAAGTGGAGGAGTGGGGAATCAAAACTGGTTCTCCCGGATTAGAGTCCGCGCACTTAACCACTACACCAAACTGCCCCACTGCCCCAGGCATAAAAACATAAGAGAAGCCATGTTGGATCAGGCCAGTGGTCCATCCAGTCCAGCACTCTGTGTCACACAGGAGCCAAAACCCAGGTGCCATCAGGAGGTCCACCAGCGGGGACAGAACTCCAGAAGCCCTCCCACTGTTGCTCCCCCTCCCCAAGCAGCAAGAATACAGGGCATCCCTGCCCCAGACCAAGTGCTCCATCTATACCTTGCGGCTAATAGCCACTGATGGACCTCTGCTCCATATGTTGACCAAGATCAATTTCCTTGGAGAAAGGGTGGACTCTATGGCATTATACCCTGCCAAGGTCCCTCCCCTCCCCAAACTCCGCCCTTTCCAGGCTCCGCCCCTAAAACCTCCAGGCATTTCCCAACTCAGAGCTGGCAACCCTGCCCACCGCAGAACGGAGCTGGTGGTCCCGGTGATACCCGAGTGGGCGCCTCGCCAAAAACTGCCCCCACAGGCCCAGCAACCAGCCAGAACCACCAAATGGTCTCTTGTGTCTCCAAGACCTGTTTGATTTTTAGAAGTCGGCTGTCGCAGTGGTTTTTCACCACACGATATTCAACCTCACTGGCTTCCTACGTTTGCAGAAGAAGCCTGCAGTGAAAGGAGTAGGCGCCAGTTAAAAAAAAAAACACTGACCGCTTTTACCATCTCTTTACCTCCCAATCATCTTCATCTGACTTTGTGGCGACGTGGTTCCCTGTTATGGGATACCTAGCAGAACAGGCTGATGTTCCTGCTGTAATTGATATTCTTTGCTTGCGGTAATTTTGAAAGAGATTTAGGTACCTTGCGTGTACGGTTTAAAACGGTTGAAAGAGGGCAAATATGATTTACTTGCTGCGTGTTGTATATTTCTACATTAGCATTTATATGCTCTGGTTAACTTACAGGTTGTAGATGTCTCTTTGTTATTGTACTAGATTACATTGTACCAACTTGTTATGGTGTTTTTTTTTTCTTTTTTGAGGAAATGCAATAAAATATCACCTTGCTTATTTAATATATATGTAGAGTACATCATGCGAAATGCCGACCTGGATGAATCACAAGCGGGAATTAAGACTGCTGGGGAAAAGATCAAGAACCTCAGATATGCAGACAATACCACTCTAATGGCAGAAAGTGAAGAGGACCTAAAGAGTCTCTTGCTCAGAATGAAAGAGGAGAGCGCAAATGTGGGCTCGGCGTGGTCATCTGGCCAGAGTCTGCAGATCAGCGAAGAAGGATCCCTCAACTAACAACCGGTCAGCGCAGAGGGGCACTCCAGTCAGCACCCAAGGCAAGACCCGTTCCTCAGCATCGGAAGCAAGCTGCCAGTTGACGGCGACCTTGTCGAGCGCATCGGCCGTAAATCGCACCAGCAGCCAGGGCAAGATCACCGTGACTCCACTCCTCGACGGCCGACCCTGTACAATGGAGGTGGACTCAGGATCGTCCGTGACGGTGATTTCTGCCGCGTCCTGGCGCCAGTTGTTCCCGAACCGAAGCCGGCGGCGGCTCCAGCCTGCGGGAACCAGAGTGTCCGACTTCCAGGGCAACCGAATTCCCTTGGCCGGACGGGACTCTGTTACTGTTGAGTATAAGGGGAAATGTGTTAAACTGTCATTCCTGATTGCAGAGGGAGACCGGGTTAACCTGCTAGGGTTAGATTGGTTTGAGCCATTGGGCATCGGTATTTCTGGGATTAACAGGATGTCTGAAAATAAATGGGGCATGCTGTACGACCTGTTCCCTGATGTATTTGCCGAAGGGTTGGGAAGGTACAAGGGCCCCCCGGTTGCGTTTGACTTAGATCCGTCAGTCAAACCTATTAGGTTGAAGTATCGGAAAGTACCTGTGTCTCTCAAACATAAGGTGGAAAAAGAGATTGACAAACTAGTTGAGCAAGGGGTTTTAGAGCCAGTACCATACAGCAAATGGGAGACCCCGATCGTAACCCCTGTCAAATCAGATGGGTCCATACGACTATGCGCCGATTACAAATGTACGATTAACAAGGCGCTGCAGCAACATTCGTACCCGGTCCCGGTAATAAGCCACATTTTGGCTTCCCTGGGGGGTGGCAAGATTTTCGCCAAATTTGACCTGGCCCAGGCATACCAGCAGTTGCCTGTCACCCCGGAGGCTGCCGAGGCCCAAACAATTGTAACCCACCAAGGGGCTTTTAAAGTGAACAGGCTGCAATTCGGGGTCAACGTAGCACCTGGGATTTTTCAGGGCCTCATGGAACGTCTACTAAGGGGGGTACCTGGCACAGTGCCCTATTTTGACGACGTGCTGATTGCGGGCGGGTCTGAACAGGAACTACTGGACCGGGTTAAAGAGGTCCTCAGGCGTTTTCAAAATGCCGGCCTCAGAGTTAAGCGCTCAAAATGCACGCTCGGGGTGGAAAGTGTGGACTTCCTGGGGTTTCGCATTGACGCAGAGGGAGTCCACCCCACGGATGAGAAGGTATCTGCAATCCAAAACGCCCCCAGGCCGGTGAGTAAGAAGGAGCTCCAATCCTTTTTAGGACTCCTGAATTTTTATCATGCGTTTTTACCGCATAAGGCATCAGTGGCGGCCCCTTTGCACGCGCTTTTGCACAAGGAGGCAAAATGGAAGTGGGGGCAGGCCGAGGAAAAGGCTTTTGTGGGAGTCAAGGAGCTGCTGACATCTAATGCCGTACTCACGCATTATGATGAACACAAGCTCCTGGTGTTAGCTGCTGACGCTTCACCGTTTGGAGTAGGCGCAGTTTTAAGCCATCTGATGCCTGATGGGAGCGAAGCGCCTATCGCTTTTTATTCTAGATCACTATCTGCGGCAGAGCGGAACTATGCCCAGATAGACAAGGAGGGTCTGGCGTTGGTAGCGGCTGTCAAAAAGTTCCATGATTTTATTTTTGGCAGACGATTTTTGCTGGTCACTGACCACAAGCCGCTACTGGGGATTTTTGCGCCCGATAAGCAATTGCCAAACATCATGTCCCCACGCATGCTTAGATGGGCGATATTTTTGCAGGCTTATGATTTTGACTTAGAGCACCGGCCTGGGAAAGCGATTGGGCATGCGGATGCCCTCAGCCGGTGCCCGGTGCCGGACATTGGCGCAGACCCTGCCCCCGCCTGTGAGGTCTTGGCAATTGAGGAGCTTCCTCGACCCCCGGTATCATCCAGGGACATTGCAGCACACACGGCCAAGGATAGCGTGCTGTCCCGAGTATTAAACTGGGTTTGGAGGGGGTGGCCGGTTGGAAGCGTTGAACCGGAGTTCGGCCCTTACAAAAGCCGTCAAAATGAACTATCCATTTCTAAGGGCTGTGTATTATGGGGGAACAGGGTGGTGGTTCCTGACAAACTCAGGACGAGAGTGTTAGAGTCGCTGCACGAGGGTCACCCCGGTATGGTACACACCAAAGCGTTGGCCAGAGGGTATGTCTGGTGGCCGGGGCTGGACAAAGAGATCGAAGAATGGGTACGAGGGTGTCCCAAATGCCAGCAAGTCAGACCCGATCCCCCACAAGCTACACCCCAAGGCTGGGAGTCATCTGGTAAACCCTGGGCCAGATTGCATATAGATTTTGCTGGCCCTCTCCAAGGGCAAATGTTCCTAATTGTGGTGGACGCTATGTCCAAATGGCTGGAGGTCGTGCATATGAAATCGACCACATCACTTGCTGTGATCCATGCGCTCCGCCGACTTTTTGCCACCCACGGGTTGCCTGACGTCATCGTCAGTGACAACGGGCCTCAATTTGTGTCTGAGGAATTTAGGCTCTTCCTCACGAGTAATGGCATACGCCAAATGACTTCGGCCCCTTTCCATCCGGCATCTAATGGCCAAGCCGAACGGATGGTCAGGACGGCCAAAGAGGCCCTGGGTAAAATGGACGAAGGGGACTGGAGCCAGAGGCTGGGCTCCTTTCTTTTGCTGCAGCACACCACCCCCTGTAGTGCTACAGGCCGTAGTCCGGCCGAATTGTTAATGGGGCGGAGACTCACGACCCGTTTGAACCGAATGCACCCAGACCTCACTGAAGAGCAATCCGAGCGTACCACGGCGCAACCGAAGGTGCGCATGTTTGAAAAAGGGGACAAGGTTTTCGCACGAAATTATGCAAACGGGCACTTGTGGCTTCCTGGGGTTATATCCGACTCTGTGGGTACTCGAATGTATGTGGTGCAGTTAGCTGACGGTCGAATATGGCGGCGCCACATAGATCAGTTAAGGAGACGTTGGGCTAGGGACAGCGCTGACTCTCCGACGGCTGAATCCCCTGATGTCGAGTGGACACCCCCAGAGCAGGCGGTGAGTACCGAAAGGCCCGGTACTGTCCCCGAGTCAGGGCAGAACCCTGTGTGCGGGGCTGAAATCCCAGTCGAGTCTGTGCCTGATCCAGGCTGTAGTGAACCCCACTCTGACCCACAACCTTGTCTGCCCGTGGAGCCTGCACCGCTCCGCAGGTCCCAGCGTTCGCGGCAAATGCCGACTTATCTGAAGGACTATGAGTGTAAATACTGTTGGAATAACTGATGTACAAAGGTTGATTGCATGTTTGTAAATAATAAAACAATTGGGATGATGGCTTAACTTAGGGGGGAGGAATTGTAATGTATTGAAATGATTACATGAATCACCTCATAGGACTCCCCTGTTAAGCTTCGAGCCAGACCAGGGCTCCTCTGAGCGAACTTCCTATTGGTCGCTTCGTAACAGCGACCAATCAGAACGATACCATTCCCTAGGAGGGAAAGACTCCCATTGGTCTTTATTCTAGTAATCTCATTGGTTGTTATTTGTAAATAGGCGTGGCTACATTAGCCCGGTTATGTTTAAAAGGAGCATAAGCTCCCACTGTTTTCGGTTCTGGTTTCTTACTGAGTTAGTGCTTGCTCGTTACTTCCAATAAAGCTGAATCACTTGCTGAATCACTGTACGAGTCCTTTGTTAGCGCGATCTAACAATTGGCGACGAGGATGGGATGTTAGAGCAGGTAGGCAGCCCTGCGGACATCCACACTTCGGACTCGGAAGAAAGCGAGCAGAGCACAGCAGCCGATCCGGCGGAGGCGCCACCAGCTCCGGTGCCCAAGTCTCCCACGATGGCTGGAAGCCAGAAGTTCGAGATCCTAAAAGAAATCAACCCTGACTGTTCCCTGGAAAGCCAGATAATGAAGCTGAAGCTCAAATACTTTGGCCACCAAATGAGAAGGGAGCATTCACTGGAGAAGACCCTGATGCTGGGAAAGACTGAAGGTCAAAGAAGACGGGGACGGCAAAGGATGAACTGGTTAGACAGTGTCATAGATGCAACGAACATGAAGTTGAGCAAACTTCAGAGGACGGCAGAAGACAGGAGGGCCTGGCGGGAGATGATCCATGGGGTCGCAAAGAATCGGACTTGACTGTGTGACTGAACAACAAATAAAATATTGATTTTTTTTTTTTAAGCCAGCAACCGTATTCCCGAGATAATCTGGAAACCAATCGACTTCTGCAACTACGCCAAACCGTCCAAATGCCTAAATAAAAGATAACGGGATCTGTCCTCAGCCGTGTTTCATTGACTTAAGGATGCTAGCCTCCAGGTGGGACCTGGGGATCCCCTGGAATTACAGTTCATCTCCAGGCTACAGAGATCAGTTCCCCTGGAGAAAAACAGCTGCTTTGGAGAGTGGACTCTGTGACATTGTACCCCACGGAGGTTCCTGTCCTCCCCAGGCTCCACCCCCAAATCTCCAGGAGTTTCCTAGCTTGGAGCTGGCAACCCTCGCCTCTCAACAGTGGACAGCCCGTGTGCTGTAGTGATGGTATCAGACTAGGAACTGGTAGATCCAGGTTCGAATCCCCACTCATGCCATGGAAGCTGGCTGGGAGACCTTGGGCCAGTCACTCACTCTCAGCCTAACCTACCTCACAGGGTTGTTGTGAGGATAAAATGGAGGAGAAGGGAATGAGGTCAGCTTCTTTGGGTCCCCACTGGGGAGAAAGGCAGGGTATAAATCAATAAATAACTATTAAGGCCTGTCTTATAGTCTTCTTATCTTCTACACGCAACGTTTTGCCACCCTCAGGGCTGAAATCAAAATTATCTGCTTTCTATCCTGCCATCTTCTTCTTCCAGCTCTCCATAGATATCGTTTAGCCTCCTCCTCCTCACCCTGTATCTCATTTGAAGAGTTGACTGCACTTCCCATCTTCTACAATTCCTCATTCCAGTTTGGTGTTAAGTGCGCGGACTCTAATCTGGGATCACCAGGTTTGATTCCCCACTCCTCCACATGCAGCTGCTGGATGACCTTGGGGAAGCCATAGTTCTGACAAGAGCTGTCCTTGAAAAGAGCAATTCTCAGTCAGAGCTCTCTCAGCCCCACCCGCCTCACAGGGTGTCTGTTGTGGGGAGGGAAAGGGAAAGGAGTTTGTGAGCTGCTCTGAGACTCTGAGTGAAGGGTGGGGTATAAATCCAATCTCCTCCTCCTCCTCCTCCTCTTCTTTGTCTTCTTCTTCTTCTTCTTCTTCTTGTCTCCTCCTAGCTTCCAGTTGCAGTTCTCCCCTGTCCATTTCCCTCCTCTCCAGCACACACACTCAATCATCGGCCTGTCTTCTCTGGCTCCTTCCCTAAGGCATTGAGAGATGGTCTCAATAAGTTGTCTCGACCTCCCCTCCCTCCTCCACTACTGCCGATTTCCCTTTTGCCTCCGGAATCCTTGAGCCTTAGGCTCTCTTCCCACTGTCTTGATCGTCCTCCAGTTCCTCTTGGGACTCTCAGCCTCCGTCCTCTTTGTTCCATTGGAACAGCTCTCACTAACATCAGTGATGATGTCCTTCTTCTCAAATCGAAAGGTCACCCCTCTCTGCCCCAGACCTTCTCATCCACCTTCGGTGCAATCGATTCTTTGGGGGTCTTCCACTTGGAGGTTTTCTCACGATCTGGGCGCCAGATTTTTTTCCCGGGTTTCTTTACAGCACTATTTATTGTATTTCCATGGTTTCCTCATCCTTTTTCCATGCTTTCTTAAACCACCTTCAGTCCTGTTTTGAAAAAGTACGGACAAATGAGGAAACCGTGGAAAGATAACTGGGGGGATCTACTACGAAACGAATGAAGCTTAAACTTCAGGGCCTCTTATCCTGTTTTAACGAGTGAATTTTTCAACAAAGTTAAGTAATTGTTATTAAAATAAGGCTATTTTAGTGACAAAATCATAAGCCAACAGATTGAAGTACTTAATGTTGACCTTCGAATATGCACTAATCAGGGGTCATTTCGTAGAAAAAGAGGTGCAGGAGCTCATTGCACAACTCATTAGCATAACTTATTTGCATATGCCACACCCCCTGATAGCACCGGAAGTTTGTCAGAAGGCAACACCCACTGCTCAGGCGCCACTGGACTGTTTTGGATTGCTAGCTATGGGGGGGGGGAATGCGCAGATCTGCCCTCGCAGAGGAGGAAGAGTTGTACCTGAAGGCGGGCTGGGGGGTGTGTGCTCTGCAACTTACATGGCTGCTTCTTGCTCCTCGTGGCCCAACTGAGGGCTGCTGGGAGCAGTGCTTGTTGCATGTGCCCACCCCCTGGGCTCCTTACTGCCGGAGCTCCGCTCCTGTGCACTCCTGCAGGAAATGACTCTGGCGCTGATACCCATTTCATATGGCCTCAAAATGTCCCTGTAATTGGTCAAATTTCAAAATTTTCTCAGGGGCCTGCAGCACCCAAACCCTCAGCCGTATGGGATCATTGAGCTCGCCAAAATCTATTCTGAGCTTGCCCTTTGGACCTTGTTGGATGTTGCCCTGTTGTTGCTGGTTGAGAAGGGGCCCCCATAACAGTTCAAGCTTCAGGGTCCCCAAAATGTAGGTCTGCCACTGAAGACAACAAACAGAGATGGTTCCAAGGAAGTTGGGGGGGGGAACTGCTGCTCTTCAGCACCCAAACCACGGGAAAGCCTTTACGTGAAAGAAGCCCTTCTTTCTCTCTTGAAATCCTAGGTTCCTCTGTGTCTGTCCTCAGTTGTTCTGCTTCCTATTCGTATAATGGCCTGTGCACTGGTTTCCCCCCCTTCCCCCCACTTCCCAACAGCATTTACAGGGACCCTTTAAAAACTGTTGGGAAGAGGCAGGCCCCATGTGCCTGCACTCCAAGCCACTCAGGCACACAGGGGGGGGCACCTCTTGCCAAAACCATTTAACTGGAAGTGTGAACCGGAAGTGCGAAAGACTGTGGCGAAGAATGTAGAACAAGGTGGAGATCGTAGAACAGCCCTCGCAAAGAGAAACCTCGCTGCCTATATCCGACAAGTGCCTGATAACTGATACTGATAACAATTAGGGGCTGCTGCCGTCAGATCACCCAACCGTTGCAGCACCTGGCCCCATGATCCACCATCGAGTTGTTGCCATAAGGAAACTTCGAGCAGAAGAACATCTTAGAACATTTGGGAAATGGAAATCCATTGAAAGTGTGTCATCTAAGTGAATTTTAATTGCCACCAGGACCTTTATGCTTGTTGATTTATAGTGTTTTAATAATTGTGTTTTAAGCTGTATA
>NW_015171591.1:26222-29204 GCF_001447785.1 Gekko japonicus | reverse complement strand
CACACCCCTCATGTAGCCAGTCCTCCATCCCAGTAGCCCCTGTAAGAAGAGCTCTGTAAACTCTTGGAGGATTGGCTACATGAGGGGTGTGTCGCCTAATATGCAAAGGAGTTCCTGCTACAAAAAGAGCCCTGGATGACTAAACGCCGAGGTGCACAGAACGCCATTACCTTCCCACCGAAGCCGTACCTATTTATCTACTTGCAATTTCTTGCTTTCAAACTGCTAGGTTGGCAGGAGCTGGGGCCAGAGACGGGAGCTCACTCCATCACGTGGCACTCGGCTCTTGAACTTCCAAGCTACTGACCTTCCGGTCTGCAGCTCAGTGTCTTAACCTCTGAGCCACCTACTCAGAGTTAATCTTGTGTTTCCCTTCGGCATCTGCCGCCTCTCATTACTCACTATCTCCGCAGCTGTTTTGGAGGGTGATTCTATGGCATTATATGCTGCTGAGGTCCCCCTCCTCCAGAAATCCCTCTATCTCCAGTTTCTACCCCTAAATCTCCAGGAATTTCCCAACTGGGAGCTGGCAACCCTAGGCCTTCTTCTCAGGGGGGATCTAGAGAAAAGACTGAAAGCTGAGGGTGACCAAGAAAGATGTGTTAGGCTTGAAAGCTTTTGCTGTTCCCTCTATCTCCAGTTTCTACCCCTAAATCTCCAGGAATTTCCCAACTGGGAGCTGGCAACCCTAGGCCTTCTTCTCAGGGGGGCTCTAGAGAAAAGACTGAAAGCTGACGGTGATCAAGAAAGATGTGTTAGGCTTGAAAGCTTTTGCTGTTCAGTCCCTGAGGTGTGACAGACAGATCCTGCTGTGGTCAAACATAATGGACGTAGAGGAAACGTATAACTTGTTACTGGGGGGCGGGGGCGGGGAATGGTTTGCTTATCATCATGTAGCGGCAGAGCAAACACCATAGCAGACTTGTCTGATTGCCCCTTAAGTGTTTTCCTCAGAGACTCCCTGAGAAGAAAGTGAGAACTGAAATTTCAGGTCAAACTCTGGTGCAAGGCCTGACAATTCCCCTCACGACTAGAGGGGGAAACGGGGTCTTTGGCCTGCTCAATTAGCTCATACAGTTCTGGCTTGTACACATTCTCACCGGCAATTGTCGTGCAGGGGCTGGTGGGCAGCAGTGTGTCGCCAAAGCAATTCCACCCCCCTCACCCCCACACACAAATTTTCCCAATAGTTTTCTGTTGATGGTAACATAAGAGAGAGAACTATGCAGAATCCCACAGGACGGGATCTCTAGGCTTCCTTTTCTTGAACCTACTTAACAGTTAGGTTCTGAATACCTGGTACGTAGTACTCCTTGCTCCTAGTCTCAGAAAGGTCCCATGGCACAGTCATCAGTACAAAAATATTCTAGGCCCTGGTCATACGGGCCAGATAATGGGGGGGGGGGAGGCGTGGCTGTTCGCCCCGGAGCAAAATAAAGTGCGGTAGCCCGATCACATGGTCCCCTGAGTCTCCGTGCTTAGGCTGTTAGCTGGCGATCACACGGTGATACTGCAGCGTGGCAAAGAAGCGGCACGGCGTGATCACACAAGCGTTTCGCATTTGTGCGCATGCACAGTTCTGCAGAGCAGCACTGCTTTCAGGTTCATGTTTGTCCGCATGCGCTTATGAAAAACATCCAGTTTGCGACGGGACGTGGATGGGCGCCGGATGCCACGGGATACTAGCGCTCCCGCGATCAGACGCCCGCCTGTGCCGCGCATTTTCCAGATACTAGTGCACTTTCCTTGGTACTTTTTAACTCCGCATTTTCGGCAGGATGCCACGGGTTGGCCACGGGTGCGCTACGCTTCCCAGATGTTGCCGTGTGATCGCGCCCCGAAAATCCGCCCGACATTCGTGCCTTTCGCGCAGCAAATTCTCCATGTGACCGGGGCCCTAGGGAATCAACTGAAACTTTCTTCCCCTCATCTCTTTCAGTAGGCTGCAGCAGTTGTCCACCAATGCAATGGAGGTGTATTCTCCCCTCCCAAATTAAGTCATAAACCCCTGAAACCAGGTCGAAATGGATCTAGATGATGAGGCTCATCCCAGAGACCCTGAACCTGGGCGGCCACCATTCCCTCCATGATCTGAACCTACTCAGTGACAAAGCTGAGATGGGTGATAATTTCCTGGAACAATTATTCCAGGAAAGGTTCTTTTCAGAGGCAGGAATTAGCCGCTCTCCGCAAAAAAAGCCCTTATTACTACCACTGGAGCTGCCTTGCCCAGTCTGCAATCCACTCACAGAAGCTCCGACCATCCCATGGGATAACAAGTTTAGATCCTGTTGATGCTACCAGCATACGGCAAACACAATGCCCGAAAGTTGCCTCAGGGCTCTCTGTCTCGCGCTTTTTCTGTCAGTTACAAAAATAGCATTCCATTTTAAATTTTCCATCATCTTTTTCTGGCCGTTCCTCCCTTCCGTTCCACACAGTATTTTGCTGCCAAACTCGGTCCCAGTAGTCACTTTCAGGCACCCTCCCTATCCCTGCCCCCGCCTCCCCATCACCATTTTCCAGGTGAACACTGTGGAATGCTTGTTCCAGTGGAATCCAGGGCAGGAAAGGAATAAAGCTACATTCGCAGGTACAATAATATATTGCTTTCATAAAAGGAACCTTAGACAATAGGTTTGTCATATGCTGTGAAACCAAACAGTGTGCTCGTGATGTGGAAAGTCCCTTGATTCTCATTGCCAGAACATGAAATATTATATTAGCTACTCTATTGTCAAACTCGAGGCCTCATTTGCCATGGGATTTCTCTGTTCTGTCTTTACTGCTTGTAACTGTTCTGTATCTGGACCGGTTGGGGGGGGGACCGGGTGAGTGAATGGATGCATGTGTGGGAACCTGCTTCATACCCACTTCATAACTGCTTTCTTAAGGGGCCTCCCGAATGGGGAGAATGTGAACGACCTTGAAGCCTGTCTCTGCTAGCTGGCCTGTCATAGCTAACATGTAGGTCCGCGGGGG
>NW_015171591.1:24750-26189 GCF_001447785.1 Gekko japonicus | reverse complement strand
GCTGACGTGGCCAGCATACATACGCCAGAGGCAGCCTGTCTGTTTGAATTATGTATAATACCAGGGCTGGCGCCAACACCAGTCAGTTCTGACACAGATGGTCCCTACTTGACACAGCTACATATCTCAATAAACAAATCTTTACCAGAAGAGTGTTTTTGGGAGTGAGTTTGTGCAAGAGTCTGACATCTATTACCAGTAGGGCAAGAACATTTGATCAGTTAATTTCCATAATAATCAACAAAGGATTCAATACTTAATTGGAGGGTCCATCAACAAGCAAAAACGTCGGAGTTCGGGGCTCCCCGATGGTGATGGGGCAGAAGAATCCTGGGCAGCAGCTGTAGTGGAAGGCGATGCTGGCGGGGCCGCTTTATCTAACCGTGGTTAGTAGCATGCAGAAGAAAGCCATGGCAGATCACTTATAATTATCTCTTACCTCGAAAGTCCTATGATGAAACCTGGAAAATATTCTTAAGTGTAAAGATGCATCGCAGGTGACCAAGATAATTCATGCCACAGTATTCCCCATTACTATGTATGGGTGTGAAGGTTGGACGATGAAGAAAGCTGGCAGGAAGAACATTGATCCATTTGAAATGTGGTTGGAGGAGTTTTCCGGATACCATACACCGCCAAAAAGACAAATAAATGGGTTCCACATCAAATGAAGCCTGAACTCTCACCAGAAGCTAAAATGTCTGAACTGAGGCTATCCTATTTTGGTCACATTATGAGAAGGCAAGACTCATCGGAAAAGACAGTAATGCTAGGAAAAGTGGGAGAAGAAGAGGTTGGATTTATACCCCGCCCTTCACGACTTGAAGGAGTCTCAGAGCAGCTTACCATCTCCTTTCCCGTCCCCTCCCCTCCCCACAACAGACACCCTGTGAGGTAGGTGGGTCTGAGAGAGCTCTCTCGAGAACCTCTCCTGAGAGAACAGCTCTGACAGAACTTGTGGCTGACCCAAGGTCGCACCAGCAGCTGCATGTGGAGAAGTGAGGAATCAAACCCGGTTCTCCCAGATTAGAGCCCGGGCTCCCAGCCACACCACCAAACTGGCTCTTTTGGCAGCAGGAAAAGAGGGAGGCCCAACATGAGATGGGTGGACTCAGTCAAGGAAGCCTCAGTTTGCAAGACCTGAGCACGGCTGTTAGCCATAGAACGTTTTGGAGGGCATTCACTCATAGAGTCCCCGTAAATTGGAAGCCAGTTGATGGCATTCACACACACACACACTGTTAAGTCGCTCGCTTAACAAAGTAGTCGGAGAGTGATTCAGCAAATATTCAGCTTTATTCAACAACTCGAACACAACTCGAACACAGATCAACATCTGATAGCCAGAACAGCTTTTGCATTAAAGCTGTTCCCTTTTTAAACTCTCCCGGCTAATGTAGCCACGCCTACTATACAATTATCAACCAATAAGGTTGAAT
>NW_015171591.1:24021-24657 GCF_001447785.1 Gekko japonicus | reverse complement strand
AGCTTTACATGGCAAGTCAATTAGATGATTCATGTATTGCAATGGCAGCTATTGAATACATTACACACACACAGAGGGCTGAAGCTGCACCCTTGCTGTCTTCTCCCTGTGCCACATTTCTGTGGCATGTTTGGTGTAGTGGTTAAGTGGGCGGACTGCGCTCAACCTGATAGGTTGTTATGTGTATAGTGGGAGTGGCTATGTTAGCCGGGAATGTTTAAATACCGGGCAGTTTCAATGGGCAAACTGTTCGGGCTATCAGATGTTGTACCGTGTCGAAGAAGTGAAGAAAGAGCTGAATAAACTTGAGTCTTTTACTGAAATCACTCTCCGACTCATTGTTAAGCGCCGGACTTAACAGTTGCATTTAGAATACTGTGTATGATTTTGGTTGCCACGTCTCAAAAAAAGATAGCATAGCAGAGGTCATTTTGGGGGGATCGCGGGGGATCGCAGTTCCCCCAGGTGAGGTACGGGGGGGGCACATGACGAAGCCCCGCCCCCCGCTTCCGGCTGCCCCGCTTCCGGCCCTCATTCAGCCAGGAGGAGGCAGGAGAAGAGGGAGGGTAAGTTGCTTCCTCCCTGCCTCTCCCCACCCCTGCCTGCCTGGGGCCAGGGAGGGCCTTCGCGGCGCTT
>NW_015171591.1:19284-23726 GCF_001447785.1 Gekko japonicus | reverse complement strand
GGCGGTGGCGGCCGGGACCGTTGGGGGCGGGGTGTGTGGCCTTATGACACACTTCCGGTGATGTCAGGGGGTGTGGCCTTATGACACACATCCGGTGATGTCAGGGAGTGTGGCATATGCTAATGAGTTATGCTAATGAGTTCCCCTAGCTCTTTTTCTATGAAACAACCCCTGTAACATAGCACTAGATAAGATGCAGAAAACAACAAACTGAAATGACCAATCTTCCTTATGAGGGCAGAATAAGAAGTTTGGGATTTTTAATTTGTCACTGAAGGAGGGGGACATAATGACGGCTTATCGGGTCAAAAGGTTCAGTGACCTGAAATTCAATTGCAATTAAAATATATGAAGGTTTATAAAATTAAGAGGCAGTGGAAGTAGATAGAGAGTACCTTTTTTCCCATAATACTAGAACTTGCAGGCACCCAACGTAGCTGATGGGTAATAGATTCAGGACAGAGAGTCCTACTTCACTCAGAGACTGATTGGCTGATCTGTCCCCAGATACATGGGACCTTGTACAGGAGGAAGTGAAAAGCACTTGACCTGTGTTCAAAGGCTCTCTGCATTGCTACAGCATTGTCCGATCCAATCTGCACTCTGAATCGAATGATTACCTTTCCCAGGATGCTCAGGGGGAAAGGAGAGGGAGGCAATTAAAAGAAAGAAGCTAGCAGAGGAGATATCAGGAGGAGTGTTTTGAATCACACATGCCAGAGTGCGTCTTTTAATCCTGCCTAGAGTGCCTTCTAGAAACAAACAACAAAGCCAGGGCAGCCACAAATGGTCTGTCCTTGAGCAAGTAGCCTGCGATACCAAAGCATTCCTAGCACAGGGCTTCTTCCCTCCATCTGGTAGACAGTCAGACAATAGTCAGATCTGGCAGCACCCCATGCCTGAACTCCAATCGTCAGAGTGTGCGTGAGGGTGGATTTTTATGCAGGGATCTGCTGTCGCCTTGGGTGTTGTGCTTAGTGCATCAATGAACATGGTGGGGAGTCCAATACCTGTGTATAGTTCTGAAGAAGCTTGAGACCCACCAAGAAAGTGATTGTTCAAAGGCCAATTCACACATGCAATGGGCCCCTTCCTGCATATGGGGTCATGTGGATAAACGGCAGTGTGCACCAGTCTGCGCATGAATACATCAGGTTAGTGAGAACAGTTTCTGCTGCGTCTGCCTAAGGGACCTTTGAGTCTCAACAGCTTGTCCCCTGAAAAGCTTGTTGGCCTCTAGGGGGCGACCAGACTCCTATCTAGCTGTTTCCGCTCAAGCTCCTGTTTTATGGAACAGGTAGGGTTGCCAGGTCCCCTTGTCGTGCTGGTAGTGGGATTTCGGGGGCATTCTGGGACATCCCCGATGCCATGACATCACTCAGAAGTGAGATCATCACACTGGGGACGTTGCGCGGCAACACTCTGGTTTGAGGGCAAAACTCTATGGTAAAACTGGCCTCAAACAAAAGAGTTTTGCCCTCAACCAGAGACTTTGCCATGTGATGTCCCTGACGTGATGACATCACTTCCGGGGAACATCACTGCATCGGGAACATCGCACAGTGACATCACTGTTTGGGGGTGGGGTTTCCTGGCTAGCCGGCTGGAGGGCAGTGAGCAGAAGCCCCCCAAATTGGGGGAAACCCTGCCAGGTCCTGGGGACCGGAGACCTTAGGAACAGGCTTCCCAAGGACACAAAGTAGGCCTGTTGTGCACTAATCTTATTCTTTACTTTCCCCACTGGAGGGAAAGGTAGGAATTCACATACATGGGAGACAGAAACGGTTGGCCCTTGAATATAGTGAGGCTACATATGGCCTCTGCTCAGGGTCCATTTCCTGCAGGAGCGCACAGGAGCGGAGCTCCGGCAGTAAAGAGCCTAGGGGGCGGGCACATGCAACAAGCCCCGCCCCTGCTCCCAGCAGCCCTCAGTCAGAGCAAGAAGCAGTCAGGTAAGTTGCAGAGCCCCCCCCCGGCCCCCCCGGTCCAAAACAGTCCAGTGGCACCTTTAAGACCAAGTTTTATTCAGGTACAAGCTCTCCCTCCTCTGCCAGGACAGATCTGCATGCCCCCCCCCCAATAGCTAGCAATCCAAAACAGTCCAGTGGAGCCTGAGCGGTGGGTGTTGCCTTCTGACACACGTCCGGTGATGTCAGGGGGTGTGGCATATGCAAATAAGTTATGCTAATGAGCTCCTGCACCTCTTTTTCTACGAAATGACCCTGGACCTAAAACACGGCAGGACTGTGCTAGACCATACAGTGACAAATGTCTGAGAGGCAGACGTACTGGGGCATCTTAAAGACTTACAAATCTATTATAGCAGAAGCTTTCATAAGCCAGAACCTACATCTGAATGCATCTCCCACAACAAATGTTCCTAGTCCTTCGGGTACACAAGACTCTTTGTGGATAACATGAAAAACAGTTCCAGGTGGGCAGACGTGTTGGCCCGAAGCAGTAGAACCATTTTGAGTCCAGTGGCAAGAAGAAGAAGAAGAAGAAGAAGAAGAAGAAGAAGAAGAAGAAGAAGAAGAAGAAGAAGAAGAAGAAGAGTTGGATTTATACCCCCACCCTTCACTCAGAGTCTCACAGTGGTTTACAGTCTCCTTTCCCTTCCCCTTCCCACAACAGACAACCTGTGAGTAGGTGGGGCTGAGAGAACTGCTCTGAGAGAACTGCAACGGATGCAAGGTCACCCAGCTAGCTGCATGTGGAGTGGGGAATCAAAACTGGTTCTCCAGATTACAATCCATTTCCTCTATACGTGTGTAGCCAACATACCTCATCAGATCTGACTGCAGTGAGCGCTCCTTCTCCTTTTTCACCTAGGGTTGCCAAGTCGGTCTGACTCACCGGCGGGGGAGCGTTGCTTCGGTCCGGGAGCTGCCGAGGGATGCGTGCGCTCGCCGCCAGAACATCACAGGAAGTGACGCACAACATAGAGCACGTTGGGGGCGTGGCCCCAATCATTGGAGGGGAAAACATAGAGCACTTCAAGGGCGGGGTTCCCCCCGGGGCCCGATTCCGCGGCGGCGGAAATCAGGCCTCCAAAGTGGGGGTTTACCCGCCACCCGCCCCCACTTGGCAGCCCTATTTTCACCTGCCCTGAATTTCCTTGTACAAAAGGCCCAGCACTTAAATTATTATTACTTCTATTGTTCTGTATTTGTATCCGTTTTTGTTAGCCTGTTTAGTGGGATTTTATGCCAGTTGTTGAAAGGAGCATCGATGTATCCATTTTTTTTAGTTAAGGCACAGCCTTTGCCAAAAAAAAATACAACACCCTGTCAATTGTTATATATATATTTTGTCATTTGAGTAGTTAACAGTTTGAGTTAATGTGCTGAGCATTTGTTTTTTTAAAAAAATAAAAGCAGTCCACCACTCTTAACCACTACACCAAACTGGCACATATACCAGGAATAAAACTTTGTAGGTCTACAAGATGCCACTGAACTCAAACTCTGTTTTGCTGCTTCCGACCAACACAGCTACCCACCTGGATCTATCTTTGCAGACAACATGGTTACTTTTCTGGTGCAGCGCAGCATAGCTCTGCTTGGCATTTACCCGGGAAGGGATGTCTAGTGTATATATGTGGGACGCAGCCCTGGAAGCAATCAGAATATTTTTTATGGTTCTTTGACATTTGTGGTTAGAGCACACATCCCTGCCGGACAAAGACTTCCCACAACACAGCACCACTCCACGACCAAGCCGAAGCACAAGTAGACTTCTCCAACAGCATAAATCCCAAAGTAAAATTTCTAAACACAGGAAGAGGGAAAGGAGGTAAATATATTCTTGCGCACACTATGATTTCTGAGGCACCAATAACCCTCAGTAAACGAACAAACCGTACTTCGTAAAATGCTAGAATAAGAAGAAAAAAATCAAGTGTTTCCATGTCAGACTTGGAGTGTCCAAATTGCTAGTTTTGAACCGCCTGTCATTTTGACAGTTCTTAGAATTCAGTTTTAGACTTTCATAAATTACATGCAATCCTTAACAATACAGTCAGCTCTTGAAGTAGACGTGCTATTAGCCGTGGTTATTTTGTGTGGTGTAGAGTGGGAGGTATATGCTACTGACTACAGAGTTCTTTTGTTCACCCGCTCACTACTCCTAACAATAATATAGTGAGGAGAAACTGAGCTGCCGAAGTGATTCCCTGCCTGCAGAGGCAGGAAAAGAGAAAACAGGATTCCCTTATCACCCAGATGGCACTGAATCCCTGCCAGGGAAATATGTTACCCATTCCCAGGGAAGTTGTATCCCATTTAATCTACAGGAAATAGCTACCAGATTCACCCAGCAGAATTTGCTAGAATACAGATTTGCACAGGATGCAAATCCTCTGTCCTCAAGAAATACTCCTGCACTTAAGACAACGGGGAAAACCTTTTCTGGTCCAGAGCGCTTTAAGAGGATGAGGACAA
>NW_015171591.1:15113-18995 GCF_001447785.1 Gekko japonicus | reverse complement strand
GGCCACGACCATCCAAGGGAAAACCATAGAGTTTTCCCTCGGATGACCGTGGCCCCGCCCCCAACGTGCCCGGCGTGGTCGCGTCACTTCCGGGTGACGTGCACGTCGCGTGCTTTGGGGTGGGGTTCCCCCCGGGACCCGATCCGCCGCCGGCGGGGAACAGGCCTCTGGGGCGGGGTTTTCCCCACCCCTGGGGGACTTGGCAAGCCTACTGCTGCACGAGGCAGAGCCAACCACAAAATGGCTGCCGCGGCATACTTTTAGTCACACAGCGAAGAGCCTTGTGCTGCGGTGTCAACTGCTGCCAAAGCCACTGTTATGTACTGGGCCCGACATCGACGGACCCAGCTTGGGTACACAGAACAATAGACTGTTAGGATCCTGGGAGGAACCCAATCGACCGGGAGTACCTCTGTAAATAACCCATCATGGGTAAGTGTGTGTGTGTGGGGTGGGGTGTTAGTCACAGATTTAAGCAGGGCTTTAGTCCTGCTAGGGTTGTCTGTAGTTTGAGCTGAAGTCACAATAAAGCATGAGCTGAGCACGATCGCGTGTCGAACCCAGTATATTTCAGCCACATTTGAAATGAATTTCCAAAGCCTATCAAATCTCCAGTAGCCAACCAGAAGCCTTGCTGGGGAAAAGCCTCACCTGGCCGTGCCCACTTTCTAAAAGAACTCGGCAGGTGCCACGAAAGGTGGCTGGGGGACCCCTGGTCTAGAGGAGGCGACGTTTTTTTACTTTTGCCTCAGGCACTGTCCTCCTAAGTCATCAGATTTGTGACCACGACTAGAGGAGCTTCATGTTTCTCGGAACGATCCCTCTGGGGAGACAGAAAGGCTGGGCCCAGGCAGCAAAGCCCCCCGCTTGACGGGAAGGGCGGCTGGCCTCCTTTCTTCTGGCCCGCAGTGCCGTAACCGAGTGCAGATGTTTCTCTGTATTATTTTCCTCCTGCTTCTTCCAGCTCTGTTTCGAGCACTTCCTTTTGTCAACAGAATTTTCTCAGACATTCATTACCCTTTTGCTCGTCTGTATTTAATCTGCTCCTTCCTTTGAAGAGGCTGAAATGGTGGGCTGCCGAAAACAAAGGGGCTGGGCGTAAAAGCAAGTGTTTGGGGGGAGCCGAATGTTTCTCCTTTGTACCCATGACAATAAAATGATAATCGGCTACACTCACGCGGTTAGCGTGTTGACCGTTACAGCATTCTGAATACCAGCAACATTTACTGAAGTAATTCGCGGGGAACCAAAGCGGTCACAGAAGGGATGATCATCAGGCCATCCGTGGGGGATTTGGGGTGTTTTTTTTGCCAGATCCAGGTTGGGAAACTTCTGGAGATTTGGGGATGGAGCCTGTGGAGGACGGGGACCTCAGCGGGGTACAATGCCATAGAGCCCACCCTCCAAAGCAGCCATTTTCTCCGGGGAAACTAATCTCTGCAGTCTGGAGATGAGCTGTAATTCTGGGGGGGGTCCCCCAGGTCCCACCTGGAGGCTGGCATCTCCACTGTCCCACCACATAGGGTGACCCATCTAGCACTGGGGGGGGCAGTAGCTTTCGTGGGGCGTGCATTAGGGCTGAGGGGGCGGAGCCCCAAAATGCCTCGCTGTAGCTATGGGCCAGGCTCCAGCTCTGTGGGATGGATTCCCTTATAGGGTTTGCCAGCCTGCAGGTGGGATCTGGGGATCTCCCGCTTTTACAACTGGTCTCCAGCTGACAGAGACCAGCTCCCCTGGAGAAAAGGGCTGCTTTGGAGGGTGGACTCTGTGGCATCGTCCCAGGCTGAGGCCCCTCCCCTCCCCAAACCCCGCCCTCTCCTGGCTCCACCCCCAAAGTCTCCAGGTATTTTCCAGCCCAGAGCTGGCAACCCGACTCCCTGAAGAAATGAGAGGGGTCCCGGCCTTGGAGATCTTCAGGAGGCGCCACGAGGCCTGCCTGTTTGCCAGGGCTATGCAGGGGGTCTGAAGGCCAGGCGTCTTTAAAGAGGGGGAAGGGGGAAGATATTTGGGGCTTGCTATTTTATGTTCTGCTTTAAATTGAAAACATTTTTAAGCTATAAGCCGCCTTGAACTAAGCAGAAAGGAAGGATATAGGCAGGGCTATTTCTGGGCAGGAACACAGAGGAACGGAGTTCTGGCTGGCTCCCGAGTTGGCCACGCCCAGCAGGAACTCATTAGCATAACAGGCCACACCCAACAGCAGAAACTCATTAGGATTGGCTACATTAGGGGTGTGTGGCCTAACATGCAAAGGAGTCCCTGCTCCAAAAAAAGGCCCTGGGTTTTGACAACAAACAAGGTAAACAGAATAAGAAGCAAAAGGTGGGTGTGGCTCGATGACCACACTTCTGGTGACACGGGGGTGTGGCCTAATATGCCAATGAGCTGTGCTGTCAGGGGTGTGGCCTAATATGCTAATGAGTTTCTGCTGTTGGGTATGGCCTATTATGCTAATGAGTTCCTGCTGGGCTTTTTCTACAAAAAAAAGCCCTGGATATAGATGTTTTAATAAATAAATAAAGATCTTGTGGGCCTAGGCAACAAAGAAGGTTGCCAAGTACAGGTTGGGAAATTCCTGGAGATCCCTGGGTTAGATCCCAGGGAAGCTGGGGTTTGGGGAGGGGAGGGCCATCAGTGAGGTGTGTCGCCCAAGTGTCCACCCTCCAAAGCAGCTGTTTTATTCACAGGAGCTGATCCTTGTAGTCTGGAGACCAGCTGTAATACCGAGAGATCAAGAGGCGCTACCTTGTGGTTGGCCATCCTAGCGACAGGAGACATCCAAGGGTAATTCCCACAGAGGAAGCCGTGTTGGAAAAGATACGCTCAACGCTGACTAAAAACAATTTCCTGAAATCATGCATATAGTACACCGCAAAGGTCAAATAATAATCAGGACTGGAAATCGTGCTCTACATCTGACAACAGCACTACAGATAAGGTTAGAATTCCAACAGCCAATCCATATGCAAAAGAACCTCCTCAGGAAAGCTCCTTCATTAGCATGTCACAGCCCGGGGAACTCCTACAAGAGAATGACTCAGCCCTACCCTGCCTTCCTGAGTAGATATAAATTACCTGCCTGCCATTTTTCTTCTCACCTTGACACGGAAAGTGTTCCATCTTTTTGGAGCTTTTTCGGTGGCGGCTCCTACCTGGTGGAATGAGCTCCCGGAGGAGATCAGGGCCCTGCGGGATCTGATGCAGTTCCGCAGGGCCTGCAAGACGGAGCTCTTCCACCAGGCTTTCGAGTAGGATCCGCCGCCCCTACTATACTACCACCGCCCTGAGGTCCCGATTAAACCCTACTATGGAAGAATCCTTCTGCCGTCTTCGTGGGACTTTGGACATACGATCTGCCATCTTTAGATTATGAATGGCACTGAGCACTTTGTTATTAAGATTTTAATATGTAGCATATGTTTTAAACTGTTATGTATATATTGTTTTACCATGGCAAGTTGTTCTTGCCTCTGTAAGCCGCCCTGAGCCCACTGGGGAGGCCGGGGTATAAGTACGAAAAAATAAATAAATAAATAAATTGTTATACCTCTGAGGATGCCAGTCACAGCTGCTGGCGAAATGTCAGGTCCTACAATGCCATACAGCCCGAAAAAACTACAACAACTAAAGCTATATAGTCCCTTTCTTTTCATGACCAATAACATGAGAACCAGTGTGGTTTGCTGTCGCAGGAAGTGGCGGCGGCTACAAGAATGGATGGCTTCAAGAAGGAATTGGATAAACATATGGAGCAGAGGTCCATCAGTGGCTATTAGCCACAAGGTATAGATAGGAACTCTCGGTCTGGGGCAAGGGATGCTCTGCATTCTTGGTGCTGGGGGGGGGGGAAACAGTGAGGGCTTCTAGTGTCCTGGCCCCACT
>NW_015171591.1:13362-15102 GCF_001447785.1 Gekko japonicus | reverse complement strand
TGGCACCTGGTATTATTGGCCACTGTGTGACAGCGTGTTGGACTGGATGGGCCATTGGCCTGATCCAACATTGGCTTTTCCTATGTTCTTATATGGTGCAGAGATTTGAGTGTCAGACTAGTATCTGGGAGACCCACGTTCGAATCTCCACTCTGTCACAGAAGCTGGCTGGGTGACCTTGGGCCCCTCACCCCCTCTCAGCCTAACCTACCTCACAGGGTTGTTGTGAGGAGAAAATAGAGGTGAAAAGAATGATGTAAGCCACCTTGGGTCCCCATTAGGGAGAAAAGGAAATAAAATAAAAATAACATTCTCAAGATGAACCTGCAGAGACCTGGAGAAAATGGCTGCTTTGAAGGGTGGCATTCTACCCCCCACCCAAGGTCTCTCCCCTCCCCAGACTCCACCCCCCAAATCTCCAAGTATTTCCTAACCCTGAGTTGGCAACCCTGTCACACAACATCTCTGGGTCGTACGGTGGACCTCACCATCTCACCCAGATTAAATCTGGCCCTAGTCCAGGAAACCGTATGCTAGAATAAAAATACTTTATGATACTGCAAGTCTATTGTTTATTTTCCCTTCTGGGATCAACCATCGCACTTCTGAGCGGGTTGAAAACCTTCCAAGGGGAATCAAAACCACCACCACCACCCATTTCATCAGGGCAGGGGTGGCGGCTGTTATTCGTGGAATGAATTTGCTGGATCCAACCTAATATGCCACCCAGAAAAAACTATATCCCTTAACAGCAGCCAAGTTAGCAAAACCCAAAGACTGGAAAAAAGGGACTCTCGCTTATGAGAATTAGTGGGCTGACAAAGCCAGGGATTTTTGGCATGATGGGAAAAGTTGTCTACTAGGTTTGTTTATTTGAAAATGAATATCCAGCTTTTCCCCAAGCTTGCTTAAAGCAGGTAGCAGTGAACAGCAAATTACAAATTACAACAGAGCAGCAAAGATTAAAAAAGAATCAGAAGCAGCAGCAGAAGAAGAAGAGGAGGAGGGGGGAGGGGAAAGAGGAGGAGATTGGATTTATACCCTGCCCTTTACTACCCGAAGGAGTCTCAGAGTGGCTTACAAACTCCTTTCCTTTCCCTCCTCACAACCAACACCCTGCGAGGTAGGCGGGGCTGAGAGAACTCTTTCAAGGACTGCTCTTCAGAAGAACAGCTCTGAGAGAACTGTGGCTTGCCCAAGGTCACCCAGCTGGCTGCATGCGGAGGAGTGGGGAATCAAACCCCGATTCTCCCAGATTAGAGTCCGCGCTCTTGAGCACGACACCAAAAAGAGGTCCAAAGTTCAGGGACGAAAACCAGCACCAACGAGGGCTGCCACAGTCTGGGTTGGGAAATTCCTGGGGATGTGGTGCTGGAGCCTGGGAGGGCGTGGGCACTCCATTGGCTGGCCCCTTGTTGCTGGGCTCGATTGGAGGTGTTGGCCACCACACACAGTTCCTGTCAGAGCTCTCTCAGCCCCACCCCGCCTCACAGGGTGTCTGTTGTGGGGAGGGGGAGGGAAAGGAGTTTGTAAGCCACTCTGAGACTCCTTTGAGTAGTGAAGGGCGGGGTATAAACCCAATCTCTTCTTCTTCTTCTTCTTCTTCTTCTTCTTCTTCTTCTTCTTCTTCTTCTTCTTCTTCTTCTTCTTCTTCTTCTTCTTCTTCTTCTTCTTCTTCTATCTGAGAGAACCAGGTTTGATTCCCCACTCCTCCACTTGCACCTGGCTGGATGACCTTGG